>NC_031773.1:16875034-17015508 GCF_001522545.3 Parus major
GGCTGAGGTGAGCCCAGGCCAGCCCTGAGACTGGCGCTCCTCAGAGCCCTGGTCTAGGAGGGAAAGTCACTGCTACTGGGCTCTACATAGACTTTAGAACACAGGAACAAAAAAAATCTTTCTGTTTCTGATATATATTAGACATGTATACTAATGTATTCCATATGTGAGCCCAACAAAACCAAGCTGTAAAGTCTCAAGCTTTTCTTTTATATAAGTAGTTACTGAGGTGAAGTGATTTTACGTTGAATTTTCTTTTTGTCACAGAAAAATATTCTCAATCTAGTGAAAATTCTCATTAAATATGTCTTCTTTCCTTAAAAGTGATTGATATGTCAGAGAAACACCAGAGAACTTAGAGCTGAAAAACTAGTGAGAAAATAATTTGACTTTGGAAGTTATTTTAAAGCAAAAGGGACAATGTAAAAAATATGGGAAGCACAAGAAAAGATCACCAGCATGCTCCAACAGTTAGTTTTGTGATTAAATCTATGATATTTGAGCTAAAAAATAAGAAAATCTGTTTCATTATTAAGTTTCATACACTGTCTCACTACTTTCTGCTTTTTAAAAAAAAATATTTGGAAGAGCAAGCATTACATGTATTAATTTTTCTGTTTTATTTTCTATTTCCCTTAAAAATTCCATCTTTAACACTAATTCTCTAGCACACTCTTTAGTAAATACTTGACAACAACAACCACAACAACAACAAAAGCCTTAAGGATTAAAATTTGATTGTTAAGAAGACTTCAGTAGGTAACATTTTCAGTCTATATTTTTCAGTAGCAAGCTGTCAATATAATGCTTAATCTTCAAATTCTTGAAACCACTGGAAAGGCAAGATTATATCTGAATATTAAAGTATAATCAAGGACTGACCTAAGACCTTTGAAAATCTATTAAAAAATAAGTTAGTAAATACATTAAAAAGAAATTTATTTACAGTTATTATACTTACCTGGGCTGAGACTTTCCTTCAATCTTTAAATTTATTGGAAGAAAGGTATTAGACAGTCATGCTTGTTTCAAGTGTGTGTTTTCAGTATTTTGTTACAGTTTCCTTCTTTCCCTTTCTGGATCAAAGTCAATGATTCCATTCTAGAGTCAAAATTCCCTACTATGAAATTTTTTGATCATTTAAATTCTGACCTCTATTTATAAATATTTTCATCTAGTCCTGAGTATATTCAAACACAAAATATTTTATATAAATGGGTTAAATTTAAAGGCTTTTGATGTACTAAAACTTTTGGAAAAAGGAAACTCATTGTGTTATCACAGGACATCTACCATCTCTTTATAGGTGAGTAAAACATGCTGAGGGAGATCTCAGAATGGGATTTAGGGAATATTTTGCTGAAGCCCATCCTGCTATTATTATCTAAATTAAACCACAGAATTAAATTGCCACAGGACGAAAGTCAAAAGTACAAATTAAATCAAAAAGCAATTAGAGATATCTATGGCTTAAAAGTCCTTACAGACCTTTTAAATGCCAAGTTATAAATAGGAATTTTAACTAAGTAGATGCCAATACTACAAGCTGTTGGAAGCTGAGAGAGAGTATGCTGGGGAAAAGATTACTCTGTAGAGAACTCATTTTATATTAATTTTCTGATTATGTTTCCACTTGCCGCAGTAATCACAGGGTGCTTTTCTAGGTAGATATTTGTTCTTATTTCATACAACCAGTCCTAAAAGTTGCATTTAATTTCTGCAATATTCCATTGTTTCCCAAGTTGCAAAAGCCTTAATGTATATTCAATAAGATTAGTAACAAAAGTTCCTCCTGCTTGTTCTTGACGTGTTCATGTCATTGAATCTAATGCTTTGGGCAAAATGTTGAATGTGTAACCTTTAACCTAGCTACCTAAAAAAAAGTGAAAGATAAACAGAGAAGTATACTCATTCAGGCAAAGCTATATTCATTAATGACCTTGGGAGAAGAGGCCTAAAGAAAAAATGCTTCCATTAAAATTGCCATTTTAAGGAAAAAAAATCCATGCTCATTCCATTAGAGAAGGTAACTCTCAGTTTTGAAAGCTGGAGGTGATTTTAAACTGATGTGTCTATTGCTTCCTTGTTTACTACAGAGAGTAAAATTCTCAGAAAATAAGAGAATACTTTTAAGGCAAATTTGAGGTAAAATTAAAAAAAAAAAAAGAGGAATTTGGAAAGATTTCTCTGTCTTACAATTTTTCAAAATTATCCTGATTCAGCCATGGAACAAAAATCATGTTTAGAAAATTGGATCAATAGTTTGGAGAAGCCAACAAAGGAAGAAGATTGAAACCTAGTTCACCCAGGATATTTACAGAAGGCAAAGTGATTAGAAAGCATAACTTTAAATTAGAAAACATAACTACAAATTCAAAACCCTGATAATTTAGCAAGCTCAACAGTGCTTATCTTTTTGGCTCATATTAAATCACAAACACACAATCACCAAAACATTAAAAACAATCCAGTAGAACATGAATGTTCAAGCAAAAAAATTAATTCTCAGAGTTTCTTCCTTTCTGCAGCACTTTCCAGCTATTGGGGAGTGATTTGACAAAAATATATTTCTCATGAATTGACCATGGGTCTCTGAAGTCTGAAGCTAGATGATGGCAACTGTGAAACTGTAAATGAAACAAAATGTGTCTGATGAATAACTGAAAAGACAGGCTATAACACAGCTGGAAAATTTCACTAAAGGAGTAAAATTATCATTATTCTGGCTATGGGAGGAATGGTGTTTTCAGTAACATTGCTGAATAGGCAAGAGGGAAGCATATTTGGCTGGGACCAATGTTTACAGTAGAAGGGAGATCGTAGAGACATTATTGTGATTGATTCTCACAATATGCTCCAGTATGCTGGATCAGCTAAAGGCTCATACTTCTGACATCTCAGATTTGTATACAAGGAAAATATATTTCTGTCCCCTTATATTAACTTAAACATCAGTACAAAATATAGCACATTAACAAGTACATTTCTACACAGAAAGCAGTGTTGAGAATTATTCTGTAGGAAATTTTATTCCCCTTTTTTTGACACGGTGTTTGATGTACTCTAATGTACAATGATGTCTGTGGGTGTGTTCAACATAAATCAATTGGGTGAAATCTGGTAAAACTGCATTTTCATTGCAGGTCAGAAAAAAGTTTTGCTGCAGAAGCTGTTACAGTCATGACAGAGTGAGGAGAGTTGAAATAGTTAATGTTTTCTAAATATCCATGTTGAATGTATTTCCATATTGGCCTCAGCAATGCATTCATTATAAGACAACTTGATGATTCAGACCTTTCCTAAGAAAAAAAAAGTTGTTGTGTGTCCATACCTAATACACTAGTAAGCTTCCTTATGTTAATTTAAAACAGTATGGTCATTTTCCATATCTTCCAAACAGATAATAAAGTCTAAATTATGTAAGGCTGAATAGGTTAAAATATATTTTCTAGGAAATTTGCTAAGTGGATAGTTAATTATCATTATATAGTTAACCCAGTGTAAAGAATCTGCCTATCTTGATCTGACTTTTTAAAGATAAGATTTGCTTGCTCTGCAGAGAATATTTTTCCACTAATATTTTATATTAATTTTATATATCTATCTAAGAAATTAGAACAGCTTCTTGTCAGTAATTATGAATACAATAGCTTAATATAAAATCTATTTCTCTATGAGTTTATACATTTTTCTTGTGAGGTTTTCCTACTTTCTGAATTATGAAGATATTTTTGGCATATATATTTTATATATATTAAATATTTTTGATATATTGAAATCAAAATATAAATGGGATAGAATACAAAAATGACATATTCATTTCAATCATAGATATGTATTTTTAAAATTAGCAAATACATTCAGTAATTCATCTCTTTGTATAGTACTTAATTTTTAAACAATTTTCCATTGTAGTTTTATTTTCCTCAAGTGCCGTATGACTGATTTAAAAGAAAAAAAAAGCTAACAAAGAAACCTATCAATCTTTGTCAATTCAGAATTGCTCTTGAAAAGAGCATGTAAGGAAGACAGATATTATTCTGAAAATCTCTACATCTCTGAAAGTTGTTTCTAAGTGATGTATTAAACAACCCACTATCAGCCATGGATCAAAATCAAGTAAGAAAAAAAAAAATACACCATTATTTGGATGAACCTAAAAATTTTATTCAACTGTTTTCTTCTTCAGCAAGAAATATAAAAAATATTGTTCTTTTCACATTTACCTTCTGGTCCTGTCAATGTTCTGATAGCAATACCTGCATAAAGAGTTTATTAATGAGATATTTATAGACATTTCAAAAATCCCATTAACCTTAAATTTTCAAGAAGTCAATACAGAATTTTGCGAAAACATTAATATTTATTAGCCAATGTAGTATCTATCTCAAAGTGCAGTATCTGGGAAGACAACTTAGAGATAAGAAAATGTAGAGTGATGGAAAAATCTAAGGATTTCAGATTGTGTTTCCTACTAAAATTCCTAGTATATATTTAGGCAAACAGAATTAGAAGAAAAGTTTCTGAAAACTTTCAGTAAGAGTTGAAATCACAAAGTGATTATGAAGAAGAATGCATGAATCTGAATGCATGATTCCTTTTCTGTTTTATGAATGAAAACCAAAAATAAAAAAGCCCCCAAAGAAACAAAAAACAAAACCAAAAAGCCTAAAAGATATTTTAAATCTTTCTAAATGGAGATTGGTCTATTCATACTTCACCTTCCTACAGACACTAAATTCAAAATTTTTTTATTTTATATTAGAATACCTGTTAAAATAGAACTTCAGGACCAAAATAGTAAGACTAACTGTAGAGACCCTACAGATGCAAAAAGCACTTTATTTGACTGCACAATTTTTATTTGAACTTTGAAATATTTGTTCCAGTTCAAGTACTTAAATACTGAACAATAGTATTTTCTTACTCTGTACTGGACTATTGCTCATTTCTGACAAGACTTGGGTGTGCTCAACTGAATTAAACTTATAGATTAGTATTTGATTTGCACTTTTGAATAAATATATGAAGAAATCAGCAAGCCAACTTTCAAGTTTGTTTTTTTTCTCAGTCTCAGTTATTGTGCTGGAATAAAAAAGTTATAAAATAAATATTTGCCAGAAAATTAATTGAAATCTGTCTGTACTAGAATCATAGAACAGAGAGATTGGAAAGGATTTATGAGGGTCATTTTGTCTAGCCTCCTGCTCAAAACAGAGCTAGCTTCAAAGTCAGACCAGGTTACTTGTCCTCCCCAAGGTTAGAGATTTCACAAGCTCTCAGGGCTTGCCATTCCAATAATGAAGATTTTGCTTTTATGAAATGCACTTTGTAATTTCACCTGCTGCATCTTGCACTATTTTCTCTTTTTAATTTGCTGGGCAAAGGACCTTAGTCCTCAGTCTATCCATTAGTCTGTTCTCAAAGGTTAGAGAAGTGGCATCAAGGCTTTGTTAACCACTCTGCATTCGTAACCACACCCTGCCCAGTCTGATGAGTGTGTGCATGTCCATTATGAGTAGCCTTTAGTTTGGTCATTTTTACTGGGTACTTTCCTCACCCAAACGTTGTTCCTAACCATGGAGGTCTGTGTTAATCCTGGAGTGAAAGATCAGGGTTTATTGTCCTGACTAGTCTCAGCTGGGACATCAATCTTGACCATTCAGTCTCAGCCCTGGCTCTGACTTGCAAACTGGTCTGAAGCTTTGGGTTGGACTTCAAGCTGACTCTTATCCTGCCATATCTGATGATTACCAAAGTGAAACCAGAACTTGTCAGTCACAGATCCAGCCCTGCTTGGGTATGTGGAGCGGCTCCCCATCGGTGAAAGTGCTGTCTTGCCCATATCCTTGATTATCACCTGGTCTTTCCTCATGGAGCAGCTCTTGTCACTGACTGACACTCTGAGCACACTTTGCAATTAAAATTTCTGGTAAACAGCATCCTAAATATCTCTGTATTTTCTATATCCTTTGTCACTAGTTCACCACCTCTCTTGAAAGCAGTAAAACTTATTGGATTTCATTTGACTTAAATGAACAATTATTTTATTTGACTTCATTTTTATAGATGACATACCTGTTTATGTCCTCCTTTTTGTTCTTTACACCCTTTTGGCAAGTTAATTTTTCCTTATATGGCCATGTGATGTTTCTCTGTTAATCTTTGGGAAGCTGCAAAACAGAAGAATTAGGGAGCATTTTTTCCCTGCAGGAGGGGACATCTGAGTACCATTGTCCCTTGCTTTCTCCACTGCCTCAGACAGGGATTAGGCACAAGCTGCCCAGGTAGACATGCTCCCCAGCAGACTTTGTCACATCATCTGTTGCCACGTCTGAAGCTTGTCTACAAATGAACACATGCAGAGCGGAACTCTGTTGTCAGAGATCACAAACCTCCAGTATCTTTTATAAGCCTCCAGTATCTATTATTGTAAAAGTTCATTCTCCTTCTAGGAAGGAGGAGATGCATTCTCCCTGCTCTTGTGCAATGTAAGGCTCTTACCTCTGCACAGGCCCTGTGAAGGGGGAAACATTTCCTTCCCCTCACATAAACACATGCAGCTCATGAAGCAAGTCACATCCTGAAATCTTTCATTAGGAAATCTGGAACTTCATTAAGAAATCTGCCTGAAAAAAGGATTATTCTCTCTGGGAGTTGCATGTGCATTTAACTCATCTCCTTAAAGCACCAAGAGATTTCTAGTAAATTTCTGAATAATAAAAGAAACATGAAAATCACAGCTTGGATATTTTATTGAGTTTTTTTCTATTTTTTTTTCTATCAGCTTTATGTCCCTGTTTTTCATATTTTTCTATCAACATTTTACATCATTTTCTTTTCACAATTGATAATTTTATATTTATGTGCAGGAAAATTAAATTATGAGAAAATATGTTAATTATAAAAAATTAGTAAAACTATATATTGAAACTTTATGCTTGTGCCTTATGAAGGTTTTTTGGTTTTGGAAGAATGAATTAAAACTATAATCAAAGTTGTTGCTGTAAAGTAATAGAGACTGTTTTTCTGTTCCACTGGAGGTGTGTCCTGATCTCTCAGGAATTTTTTAATTCACTCAGGGAAACAAGGAAAAATTAGCATTATATGCTAATAATTGTAGCCTTCTTTTTTTTTTGAGCAAGAAGCCTTATGAAAATAATTAGAGACAGTCTGAGATTTCACTGCTATTAATTTCAAGCTCAGATCTTATCTAAAACTTCAGTGCTGAGTTCTAGTATAAATTTAACTTGTCTGATCACTAAACAAGTCTGATTTAGTGCACAGTAGTTTTACTACCTATTATATGAGCAAATGATACCTGTTAATGCTAATCACATTCATCATCTTTGATACTACTAATCATAGAACTCTTTAAAACTTAGATGTAGGTGATCAATGTTTTGTTGAAACATGCAATGCTGAGTACTTTTAAAGTTATTTAAATTGAGGGAATTTTTTTCAAGGACTCAAAAATGCAATGTTGCAGTAATGAAGTATCAATGATAATAATGGTGCATTATAGCAACATTATATATTGCTCTGCAACTTTGGAAGCATAGAGCTCATTTTTCTTCTGTGAAACACTGAATTCTACTGACAGGATCTGGATATACTGCAAAAATGTAATTTCTTTAATACTCTCATTTGATGGTAGACAATGCTGAGGTATTGGTTCAGCAATAACCAAGTTTTCTCACTCTCCTCAAACAGCCATGACCTGGAATTATCCTGGAGGTGACACTGAATGTCTTGAAAGAGATGACACACCTTTTACTACACTCAAGCTACTTTACTGCCTATGAAGAGTGATACTATTAAAGTGACTTTTTTCCCTCTGGTTCTTGTAGAAAGTGAAAGTGGTCAATGTCATTTTGTGCTGCTTTGTGTGACTCTATGCCTGTACTGGGTCAGGGGCAATAAAAAGGCAAGGCAGAAAGACATGAGGAGATCAGCAGTCCCTTCAGGCCAAGCAGGGGTTCTGCTTCTTATTCCAAATAGTATTTTTCTTTTCATTCAGTCAAAATATGAAATGCCTACAGATTTAGCTGGACCTATCACCTGTCAGATGAGAGGTTTTCTCTGCAAAACTATTTTAAAAGAACTCCAAACAAACCAAATTTTTTTGTCTCCTGGTCCTTTGAACTAAGATTCTTGTTTGAGTGGATACATACACTGGGCTTCAGAAGAGGACTCACTGACCAAAGGCACCTGTTTTTTCTTTTGTGTTTGTTTTGTTGGGTGGATGATGGAGGTGTTTATTTTGTTTTATTTTTTATTATTTGTCTGCTCTGTGGAAAAACATCCAGTCACCTCAAAATAATAAAATTCTAGGTTGTTTCATGTGCCACCACTATTAGATTATTAAGCAATAAATAACATCTACTATAGAGTTTGTTCAGGAAAGGGTCAAGCAGACTGCATCCTATGAGAAGAATGGAATTTATCACTTTCTATTGCTTCTTTTCACCTTACAGAACAGATATATGACCTCTCTTTTATTTTCCAAAATAATTGTTTCTAAAATGTATTTCTAATAAATATGGGTTTGGCATTAGCCAGAAACTTTACAAATCATCATAGCATGAGTTGACTGAAAAATTTTCCTGAAAAAATATTTCAGAAAAGGAAAAGTCAGATCTGAATCTCAAATAACAAGTTATTTCTTTGTAATGAAGTAAACCAGAATCTAAAGAAATATAAAAAAATATTACTCTCATTTATCCAGGTAGTTGGACAATATATTACTAGTAAATTCAATATTTTTTGGAAATAAAAATTTCCAGGTGGCCACAAAGTACACATATTGCTCCCAAATCTGGTAATCTACAGTGGCTCCTAGAGATATATCATAAAGCATTTGAGGTTAAGCCTTGGTGCAATCATGGTAAAATGGAATTGTTAAAACATCTGCAACTATGTGGGAACTGATAGGTGGAATTTATACTTGAGAATGTAATAAGAGTTGACAACTATTTGTGACATGACTGTATCATAGATTGCCTGCAGTCTGATAGCATCACTGTTTCTAGCAGGCAAAGATGTATTTGCTGAAGGTGAAAATGTCATTTAAAGAGTTGATACCTTTCAAATAGTCTAAGCTAAATGCTTTGTACATTTCTTGCCTTTTCAAAATAAATATACACAACTTGAAATTTTGGATAAAGAAATTATGCATCTGTGATTATTAAGTCAAGCCAGAATATACATTTGCAACAACACACATGGCTATCTGTATAGAAATTTTATTTGTTGTGGCAAAGATTAATAACCAAATATTGCTGTTAGTCTGTGTCTAATAATTTGACATCCTGGAAACCTGTTTAGTTTATTTATCTTACAAATAAAAGCCATGGAACTGTTTTAAAAACTTCTTTATATTTAGACAGGACCTAAAAAAATCATAACCTTCTTATAATACAATTTGCTCCCACATGAGAGGTAAAGTACATGTCACAGCTGACACTGAAAATGAAATTTGAGCATAAGTCAAGAGTAAAATATTCAGACATAAACTCAAAAGTTATTTTTATTTATATGAGAAATTATATTTAAGAGTGCATAAATTGACTCTTCCATTTGGTGACATGTCTAAGGATTAAAATGAGGTGTTTGTTACCTGCCATATATTCAGCTTTCAACCTCACTGCTATATCATTAGATACAGCATCCTGCATTCATAACGTGCTAAATTAATTAATCAAAACTTCTATTATCTCCTTTTGTCCTTTTCTGAAATCTTACTCTTTTCACTCTTACATTTTTTTCTCTATACTCTCTCCATATTAACACTTCTTGCTTCATCATTCTGCACTTCCTCGTCCTTCTCTTTTTTGCATCTTTTACTCTGCATCATGTTGACTCCAGTGTCAGAGCACAGCCAAGAGAGGTGTTACTCCTTAAGGGACAGGGAGCCAGAGCTAAGAGTGTGACTTTGCTGGCCAGGACCTGTCCTCCTATCTGTCCATGGCAGCATCTACCTGTCTCTGCAAACCCCATAAGATTAAAGGTCTACCACTATGCACAGCTTCTAATTTCTGTTTGTTCTCTGGGCTGCATTTTCTAGACCCAGTCTTTCTGCTTTCAGAAAGGGAGGTCTATGAGCAGTGGTCATCACACTGTTTGTTATTCCACACACAGTTTTACTGTCTTCCCTACCTCAACTTCAGCCTCTAGTCACTGTTCCCCCAGAACTGAGGCTGCTGCCATTCTTGCTTCCCCTCAGCAGGAGGTCCCAACCCCTCCTACCCACTGCTTTCTCTCAGTGCCCAGTGTGTATCTGTTTCTGTGATGCAAATCAGCAAAAGACTTCTGTTGTCAGAAGTCACAGATTTCTAGACTCCCGCATCTTGTGAATCTCCAACCACTTGACATTCAGCATAGACATGGGACTGAATATATTCTTTTGATGAGGTCCTTTCAATACAGAGCAGAGAGCAGCTGGATTGTTCAGCACTGTGTGGAACAGTAATCTTTGAAGGCTGAATGTTCTCAGTGCTGTGGTCTTACATAGCAACCTCCCATTCAGCTATTTTTTGGTGGAAACAAAATCTATCTTATCTTATGGAAGAAAGGACTAAGCCCCTTTTCTTCAGGGAAAGATTCAAGGTGGCTTGAATCAAAATTCAGTTGATGCCCCAGTCTTTGTGGACTTCTGCAGATCTGTTCCTCACTCCCTTATCTTTTGTTTGCTCAGATTCAACTGCGGTAATCAGGAACGTAAGAGTTCAGCAAATGTGATGCAGAGATATTGCACATGGCCTGATCTGAAACCTTAGCTATTTCTGTGTCACTGGCAGTGGACTTTCCGTGTTCTTAAACAAGTCTCACTTTTGCATTCTCTTCTAGTCTCATTCGGTCTGTCCCTGACTTCCAAGTGCATTTCCCTCTCTCTTTTGCACTCTCACTCAGAGTGGTTAGTATACCTTATTTAAAAATATGAGCTCTTTGAAAGGATTTGGCTGTTTTTTCTTCCAAAGGTTTACTCTTCCTGTCCATGTGATAAATGCTTGCATGCACCTTCATGCCCTCAACAGAGACATCCTTGAAATGCAAAGTAGTTACGTGTTATTTAGGTACTGCATTGAATTCCAATATAGTCAATCCATTTTTCACTTACAAGTTTGAGAAGTATAACTTGCAAGGACTTCAGTTCTATTCTTAGCTTTCTTTTCTCTACTGTTGGCATTGCTACTTCTGTCAGCAGAAGAGCAGGGGGAAGCCATTAGTTAATGGCTAAAGCCCTCCTGAACAGAACTTGTTTATCCTTGTTTTTCCTGTGTTCCCCTGAATGTCAGATAGTATTTCACAACAGTAAAAGTAAATGCAATCCAATAAAATTAGAGAATACACAAATAGAATAACAGATAAATGAGAAAAGTGGAAAAACCCCTGTGTATGTATATTTTCTAAATTAACTACATTGAAATATCACTTGAAGTTTTGTTTATCACTTTAAGTTTAACTTAAAGTTAAGTTTATCACTTAAGTATTTAGAATTTTTCTACTTGTAATAAATCAATTGCTGTATTAACAGCAAAAAAACTAAATAATAAAAAAACAGTTAATCTTAATTTTTAGATATGCTTTGTGTATGTATAATACTTAATAGGATATAAACCAAAAAAGTGATAAAATTAGCATGTACCATAAATTTAAAAAAAAAAAGATGCAGTATGTAAGTAGGGTGGAAATTGTTGCAATGACAGGGAAAGAGCCACTTGGAGGAATAAGATGAAAATGATAAGAGTTTCACAACAGTTATAAGATTATAATTATGAATTCTCTAATGTTATTTTTATTTAGTTAGCATATAAAAAGTCCAGAGTGGTGATATTTCTTATTTAAAAAATATGGCAAGAGTCCTTTTTTATAGTGTCAGTGTCACAACTTTTCAAAGAACTTTCAGGGCCAAGAGGGAACTTTTTCCCTCTGTTCCTGTATCACATGGGTTTACACAGTTCATAGCAAAGCAGGTCTAGAGGTTTCTCTGCATTGAGTAGTTCTGTGAGGACTTGATTTATGGATGGAGAGGGGGAAAATGACATTGTAGCACAAGGACTTCCTGAAGAATGGCAGATTTTCCCAATTGCTACCAAAGTACGATCAGAACTTCAATATCGTGTAGCCCCTACTTCTCAGGATAAGGCTGCCAATCCTGTTTCAGATCCCAGCATGGAGCTGTGAGCAAGTATAGGGTTTACTCATCGACAGTCCCTGCAAACTGTCAAATTTAATAACACAGAAAATGTCAGCCAAATTGTTATACTGAGTTCCATGTGAAGAAGAAATAATAAGCAGTGTTATATAATGTTATTCAATAGTGAATGATTTCTAGTTGTTGCAGCTTTCATTTATGTTCTTATTCTTTCCGACACAGGTGGTGATTCCTGTAGTTAGGTTTGTCTGACATTTTCCCATTACAAGTCTGTGTCTGCAGCTCCTTCTAGTTTGGCCAAGCGTCAAGCATATGAGCTGCCTAGGCTTCTTTATTATTTACTTTTTATTATTTTGTGAGCTTCTTCCTGTACCTGGCATGTAGCCACTTGGAAGCTCATCCAGCAATGTGCGGGATCTGAAGTTGTTCTTCCTCTAGTTGAGATGTCCACATCATTAAAAAATAGAAAAGTCAAGGAAAGTTTTTGATTTTGGGATTTCTCTTCCTGAACTGAAAAGCCTCAATTTCACAGGAGGACTCTCTTGCTTTCCCTTTGAGAAAGTTCAGTTTAGAGTGATACAGCTAAAACTATTGAACTTCAAGAATTTTATGTTATTGTATTTAATATATGGACTTCTTAGAAATCATCTTTTTTCATCACATTATGTAAAAATGTGTTAAGTAAAAATGCCTGTCATTTTATAGGAGTTCTTATCTTATTCTTGTTATAGACAAAAGAAAATTGTAAAGTAAATTACTTTTTGTAAATCAGAAGTAGCAAAATGCAGCAAAGTTTTAAACCTCTTGGTTTGTATTTTCTCAAAGACATCACTGTGGTATTTCCTAGAATCAGGGTCCAATACTGATGTCTCCTCTTTGGAAAGCAGACAATGAATATTACAAGCCTTATTCCCACCATTTTAGCTGAACTGCAGCTTCATGGAAGATTTTTCCTTTACCATTCAAGGTTATAAGTCTGTGAGAGGAAATATCTCTGACAGAAAAGGTATTCTCCAGATGTTTCTGCCTTTGGGTCAGAATGAAATTAGGTTGTGTGCCATGTTCTTCACTGCAAGCTATTATTTCTACTACTTGAGAAATTTCCCTTCTTTTCCTCTTGCTTGAGGAAAGAAAGGAAAAACACACACACAAAAAGAAATTCAAAAATCCCAAACAAAACTAAACAGCAAAAAAATCAAAATAAACCAAACAAATCACATAACTTCAAAAAACACAAAACAGACTTTTCTTGAAAGGTATATTTATATATTTTTGTAACTCCTCAATTTGTCTCTAAAGGACATTTTAACATAGATTCTGCAAGCTCACCTCAGATTCATTTTTGCAGTAAAGACTTCCCATATGCTTACCACTCTGCTTTAAGGAAATCCTTGGAGTACATAGGATTTCAGGAGACTGTTTTCTTTTTTTGAGATGGAAAATAATTTTATTTCATAAGAGGCCTAGACACCTTTTCTTGTTTGCCAAAGTAAAGGAAAAAAAAGCATATAAGTCAGCTCCTCTTTTTAAATACTGTTGAACATTTCTCAAACTCTTTGGCATGTCTTATTTATCTAAATATATTATTACATAATAAAATTATATTCTAAATAATATATTATTTTCCAATTTCTCTGCAATGCTGTACGCTGTGTAAGAAAGCTTCCTCTATCAAAGAGAAAAAAAATCAATTTGCTGAATTTCTTGTCTCTCTATTCGAAATATTATGCTTTAAATAGTAGATTTATGTAACTTATGGCAGATATGCTCTCAGTCATATTCTTAAATTTTTATTTACTGCAGTCCTTTTATAGGGACAGTAACAAACTTAAATGAAACCAAACCTTTCTCCTTTTCTTCTTTCTGTCTCTCAGATTCTTCTTACTCTCATTTCAACACTTATGGATCCACAGCGGGTGAAGATGTCTTTAGGGCAATAATTGGTCATGTGTTCTAAGCTATGTTAGATGTTCATGGTTTATTGCCTCATTTCTAACTCATCTCTTACTCATTGCTTAAAATCCTGCCCAAAGCTTGTCTTGGTACAAAATTTTAAAGAGGCAGAGTGACAGTAACAAAAGCAAAGGAATATTACAAAGAAAAAGCGGCCTGACTTTTTTCCTGTTTAATAAAGAAATGTAGCCTGCTAGTGAAGCAGGCCATTTCTTCTTTTCTGTAGGTAATTAATTCTGGCAAGTATTTTACTATTGTACAGTCTTTCAGCTGTGAAAATACATCTTCATCAAATGTAGTGGGCAGCAGTGTACAATTCCAAACAAAACTTGGTTTTGCAGTTCCATATCTAAACATGTAATTTTCTTTCAGAGCCTGCATGCATTTTATTCCCCTGCCCAGCTTAGAAAATGGAATGTTGATGGGATTGGATCATGCACACTACCTTTCTGCATCTGTCTATTGCAAAAGGCATGAAATGGAATGCGGCGCTCCATCATTGATTTGTTGCCAAAGTAATCTCTTTTATTCAAGTCACAGTCCAAGTGTTTCTCCACCACCACGTTATTTCACAATTTTTCTTCTCCAACACTGACCATGCATTATGAACAAGTCAGATATGTTCATTCAGCTTTGATTTTTATACCTTTTTTAAATCAATACCTCAATGATTGATCTTCTAAAATTTAAGAATCGGTGAGCTGTATAACACAAACAGCAAAGAAAGTAGGTGGAGGATTTTCAGTCTTAGTTGAAATAAACACCAGGTGCAATATTGTGTTTTTAATGATTCAAAGATATAAATTAAACATGCTGCAATATTGTTTGTTACCGTACCTCCTCTCTTTATTTAAATTATACATTGGGCCATTTTCACTTCTCAGTCAGATTAGGGACTAGCAGGCAACAGAGCATATAAACATTTATTTTGAATGTATTTTTCCACTAAGTCTATTTCAGTTAGAAATGCAGAAATTCTTTTCTTAAGCTGTTTTCTTGACTTGATTGCTTGTATATTTTAGCCCATGGTATCTCAACATACTGGTGGCTACAGCAGAATAAACCAATGCCCTACCAGTCCAACTGTCTAGCAGCAGTTAGCACCTGATGCTACAGAGGAAGATGAAATTATTCCAGTTGAGCAACAGTATAATATAAGAGAAGTGGGCAATTCCTAACCTTGAAAAGTATAAATTAACAGTTTGAGAATTAATAATCTGCATAGACTTCCTCAGCATCTACATGAATGGAAATATTATGTCATTCCTATGGATGTGATACCTAGCTCATTTGAAGTTGGTGGCAAATATTTGTCACTGTATCTGATTCAAGATAATTTTTTTTTTTGTTACTTCAATTAGCAGAAGAGAGCTAGAAGCACATACCTGGAATTCTACATCTCTTTGTATGTTAATTATATCCACCATAATTTTTCTTACTCTTCTGTAAAGGGAAATACTGCTTCCAGACTGTTTAAAATAATCATGCATAAGTCTCCTGTCAAGAAGAAAAATTCTGCTTGCCTAATGTTCTAATCATAATAGCAATGGGTTAGAAAACAAACAGATGCATTCTGTTTCTAATATGCTAACTTGAGCTGAATTTAAAAAGTTGAATTAAATAACTGAAATAAGGTACATGAGGGTACATTATGATTTTATTATTTGTCAGGATCTGATTATACTCTTTCTTAGTATATTTTTAAGTCTGTTATTTCTTTTTTAGCTCAATCTCTATCCCAAAGATTTATGGTTGGATGCAGTCTATGCAGTGGTAAACTTTAGAAGTTTACCTTAATTTTTCCTTAATTTTACATCTAAATTCCTTTAATAATCAGTTGAGAAAAGTGGAATTTATAGATTCATTCTTTTTTTTCAAATATCAAATGTATTAATTGTCTATAAATAGTTCCTGTCTTAAACTCAATCACCTTATATGTAGAATTCCATTTAATTATGGGAATTATTCAACTGATTTTATAGTTGAAAGCAAAAGAAATAAAAACCTAATGGCTTCTGATATATTAAAGGAATGTATGTTTCTTTTGTGGAGAGCAAAGCAGTCCTCTAAAAGTATGTTAATTTAAAAAGCAAATGAAGAATACCTCAGATTAACAATGAGTTATGGAATAACTCATGCATAATAAGGTATTCTTTTTCTGTAATCTCCAACTAGAAAGAAAACCAGAAATCAACAGCCACAGTACTATGTCAAACCATAGTACTTGTTTTTCATGTGGGCCAAACTTACCCTCTTTCAGACTCAAGATTTCTGTGTATTCAAAACCCACAGTTTGCACAAAAAGCTGCAGCTGGAAAAAATCGACAAAATGTACTGTCTCTACCTCACTGAGATATCTGTGTCTAAGAAGAAGGGAAGGATACCTGGACATAAAGGGAAGAAAACAATGTAGAAGTGTTAGGAAAATCTGGTTTATTAAGAAAAAATAATAGTTAATTGTCTCCTCCATGTAAATAAATTTCAAGTAGTGGGAAGCTGTTAAAAGAATATGCAGGCTGTGTTTACTCTTCAAGGACACTGAAAGGAAAGCACAACCACATGTTTATCTTCTTGGTAATGCCTAGCTTGGCTTTTAGAGCTCTGGGTTGTTTTTGGTTTGTTTTTTTCTGTCCACGTTGCTGAGTCTTCCTTCTTTACCTCTTCTCATGTTTCTGTTAGATTTGCTGTGTCCAGAGGATATACTAGATTTGGAGACACTATGGAGGATTTGCATGGAGACATTTGCATTCCAACACATATATACTGGATTCTTCAGGTTGTGCCTACTCTGATGGGAGGACACCCTGCCCAGAAGGTCTCAAAATGGGGTCTGTGTAGCCTCATATGATGCAAATAAAATTGCTATCTGTACTGTGTCTACAAACTGAGGTGCAATTTAGTACTTGACAGCAGCAATTATTTTTTCTGTAATGGAAAACTGATATCTTGATAAAGTTCTGAGAGCTGAAATTCACATCCAATTATGACACAGTGAGAAAATCCACAACATCAAGTAGTTTTGTCCACAAGTATTCTATACACTGTGTGACTATAATAAACAGATCAATCTGACATGAAAAATGCTAATTTTAACCAAAGGGGTTAAAAAAAAAAAATCCACAAAAAGAGATCTAAATTATATTTGCTTAATATTTTAAACAAAATTATAAAGACATTAGATTAAAACATGAATTTAAACTATATGACACAAGAGTTGGCAAGGGTAAAAAACCTTTCCAAATGAGTACAAAAACTTATTTACTCTTTTGCATTTGATAGAAATACTCTCATTAACTATTGTGCTCATATGGATCACAATTGAGAAATTAATAAGGAAATTTTAAAGTCAAAGGGACATTTTTTAAGAAGCATAAATATAAGCAAGAACTAAATACTTACTTGCTTCCTATTTGTGTTCAGAAATATTAATCTGAAACGCGCTCCTGCAAAAAACAATTTTTCCCCCTGAAACTTTTTCTTCAGTAGATTATTCTGTTAAATAATCCTTATGAAATATTTTCTTTCAAAATTATTATTCAGGTGGATTTGTGTGTTGTGATTTACAAACCTTGGAAGGAAAGAAAAGCAGACGCTCTCTGCAGCTGAAGACCTTGTTAACAGGTATCCCACAGTTTCTATTTAGTCCATTTAATGGCTCTACTGCAAGATTAATTCCTTGATTGCCACGTGTTGGCAAACTTTGCTGTATCTGATAATGTGATGAATATTGCATCCTAAAGGCTTGATTCATCATTTTGTCTTCTGAGTGCCATCTGGATGTCCTGTGTCTGAAAAACCTACTGATAGAAAGCCATGTTTTGAAAGTTTTCAAACTCATTAATTTAACCAGTCCTGTACCAGTGAAACACTCTGTGAAGAGAGCCTTCTACACATCTGTTTTTACACCTCTATACCTTCAGTTAATAATTATCTATTATACTTTGGCATTGTGGGCTTTTTTATATGGTTTTAAATGTTTAAATGTGCAATCTCTGCATAAAGATGGGAAGGTGCACACAAATTTCTCGCCCAATTATTTCACCACACAACTTTCTAATGTACAGGACTCCTAGCAGCCTCCTCATTATGTTTTATGCAACAGAAATTTCTATATATGACAAGCTCAAAAATAGAGGAATAAACACCTTTTAGAAAACAATGTGATCACCATTTTATTCACAGCATAAGTAGATGCTGCACCTTTTTTTTATTACTGATGAAAAGAAATGCACCAGGTCTCTGCAACAGCTGGAAGACATGTTGAAGAATCTTGTGCTGCAAAAATAAAACCTGCTCTTTGCTTAAGCTGGAAGTGTTCCCATCAGTTACCTGAGGCAGCCACCCGGCATGTTTTCTTCCTGAATTTGAATGAATCCTCAGGATTTCAGGTTTTCTTCCTGAGGTGAAAAAATGTTTTACAGGTAGAACATTTTCAGTAACAGATACTATTCACCCAATATAATTTAGAAGTGCTGAGATTGCCTGCACCAGCATCTCCCAAAGTTTTGGACATGCTAGATTTCCTGTGTACTCCAGGGAAGGCATAACTGTGAACCAGGTGATTTACAAGGATGAATGCACACATAATTTTGTAGAGTTTAAATGTGAGACAGAGACTAGAAGCTGACCTTTTCATTCCCATTCTAGAATTAGGTTCAAGCATCAAAGTGAGAGGTTTGCATTCAGCAGCAAAGATTTTTTAAAGGATCGTGATATTTTGAAAACCTGTCTTATTAGCATAAGAATTATTAAAAGCTGGGTACATTTGGTCTCTTTTGAGAATGGTACCCCTGCTCTGGACTAGGTCTGGATACATACCACCTATTCATTTCATAAGGCACTGCATTTTCTTTGGTAAGGTTTCTGAAAGTTCTGTCTCTATAACCATTTTTGTGGAATTTTTATGTAAGGAAGATGAGATGCTAAGCTCTTCCTGCAGAAGTGTGGGCTGGTTTTGGGTAGAAGAGAGTTGATTTTTTCATAGTAGCTTGTATGACCCTATAATCTTTGATAACAGGAGATTGTGTCATTGGATTTTGTCTATATACTGCTTAAGAAGGTGATGATTGTAAATATATTTATGATAAGATCTCCAAAAGCACTGAATAGGAGAATTTCAATGTCTTTTGTAGTGCTGTATGTGCCACTCTTTTACCAAGCACATGTAGGTCTACCTATAGCTTTTCATCAGTCTAAGTGCCAGTTCCACCCATAAAAAAAAGCCTTAGACAGTTTTATATTGTTTTTTTCAAGTTTTTTATTTTCTTGGAGAAAACTACTAATGGATACTTAATTGTGGCCCTCAGGCAGCTCTGTAGCACTTTTTCCAAGTTTGTTTTAAAAGTTTTTATTTTAAAGATAATAGCAATGTACCAGGATATCATGGAGAATTTGGGGTTTCTCTCTAGCTTATGCTTTGTTATAATTCCTGTTCCATAAACTCTTACAGGTATGCTGTAATTACTCTTCAGTGGAAGACAGGAACTGATTTAATAATTATGTAGCTGGATGACTTCTTACTATCATTTGTAATTTCCATTGTCTCTGGTAAAGTGGTCCTCTTGAAAGAAGATAATCTGTTAATTGCCTGCATTTAACATGGCTTCTTCTTGTTATCATTTGCCAAAATATCACCTCAAGATATAAATTATTGTAAGCGTATACGGAGTAAATATTTAAAATCAAGCTTCTTTTCTCATGTCTTTCAGTTTTAATAGATGCCTATGTGTTCTTCTCTCTTTTATTAATTCAAGATCCAGCTGCTTATATGAAGTTATTAAGTTTTTATTTATGATATTTTCTCATTATTGGAAGAATTGTAACTCTGAAAATTCCATGATCCATTACACCAGAGGATAGCGACACATAATGACACTTAAGGACATCTATATTAATTTTACAATTACAAGTTATTTGATTAAATACAAAAAGAACTGTGCTTAGGCCAGACTAAAGTCACAGCAGTATAGTATTTAAATTATTTTAAATTATTTTAAATTATATTAAATTTTATCATTGTAAATGAGCATCTAGAAAGTAGAGTTGTAGCACCAGTTCTGCAAAACATTTCATGTAGTAGCTCAGTGAGCTACTTATTCTCAAAGAGATGGATAAAACTATTCACAGTATGTATGTAGAATTTTGCAGCATTAGAACTTGAGTGAGTTACCTTAATTTATCTTTCAACACATCTGTCACACTGAGAATACTCTTTTAGCTTGTAAAATTCTGTTAAAGTTACTAAGCCCCAGCACAGCAGAAAACTTTTATGCCTTTTAAATCAAAATAGTGACAGCTAGATGACCCTGACTTTATATGATCCAGCTCTCCCAGTTTATCATGAGAGCTACTAACATAAGGCTTGTAGCTTTTATTCTTCATATGAACTGAATAAATGAGAATGAAAAATATATCAACCCATCTCAAACAACCCTTTATAATTAAGAAGATGAATTTACAATCTGCATTTGAATTTGAATTACAATTTTGCCAAAACTAAATGAAAAGTTTATATTCTATAAATCACATTGACGATATTTCTGTTTTCAAAAGAACAATGCTTATAGCCTGTGACTTAAAAATTTTAAGCAGACACATTGAATGAGGTTGTTTGGTTTTGAGAAAAGAAATGAAGTAAAACAATAGCCATCATCAGTAAGGATGAAAAGAAAATAGAATTGTTGCATATAAAATGAATTGAAAAGAAAAAAAAGAAACAAGACTAAAAGCGAACTCCTTCGGAACAATTTTTTTTTTTTTCTTTTTACTTTTTTTAAGGTGGTAGCATCTTTTTAGCTACTATTCTGGCCCTGTTTGTTGGAAACATTAAAAACATATCAAGACCAGTTTAAAAAATGCCGGATGTATTTTCACTTGATTTCTCAGGTAAGTACACTGGTACACTGTCAAGAAAAAAAAAAAAAATGTGTATTTATACAGAAGTTCAATGATGAGCAGATATTGCAGGTGTGGAAAAAGAAATCAGTCTCTTGTCTTGTAAGCTACTGTAGTTTAGGAAAAGTATAAAAGAGTACAATTCTTTGCATGTTTATGGAACAGTATGGGATGGAATGCTGTCTCCATAGTGGGCCTTTAAATATTAATCTAAAACCTGCAAGTATTTTGTGGAAAGCTAAGTAACAGATCTCAATGAAGCAAAGTAAATCTCAGACCCATACAAGAATTTTAATAAAGAAGACATTTTGCTTAAACAGACAGGGTTTATTTCATTAAGATATAATGAATAAAACTGAATTCAGAAAGGATGGATTTTAAGTATAAGCAAATATCAGGGGAAAATAATAAGATATTTTTTTTACATCTCTTATGTCAAAAGGATGTTTTTGTTAATAAAAAAAATTAACATTTATTTGAAACTAAATTTAGAAAATAGCACTTTCTGAAGCAATAGTGACATCTTGACATCAAAGGCAAAAGAAGCTGTGTATTAATTTGGTTTCTGGGGAGATGGTACATTTCTTATTACAGGCATATCATGTGAATAAAAAGCTGACAGGTGCAAAGAGTGAAGCAGAACCTTAAAGGATCATCCTAACTATATTGGCAGCTGCCAGGTAGTTTCATGGATCTGAATCATCTCCTGGAATTATAAGTGGAGGTGACATGCTGTGCACTGAGCTCCCTCTGCAGCATCCTTTTCCTTCCTGGCCCACATCAAGGACTCTCAGCTCACCTGAGAACCCGGATTCCAAAGTAACTTTTGTCCCACATTGCCCTGAGCTCTGTGAAGTGCAGCTCAGAGAAACTGCCCCTCTCTGAAAGAGGCAGCTGTTGCTGCTATTCTGAGTAAGAAAAAGGTCTATCAGCAATGGAAGAAGTTGGGCAATACTTTTTTCCCAGCTAGCAATTTCTCAAAGCACTAATGAGGCCAGTATCTGCTGTTGATCAAAATGGTCCAGGGAAGAATATATCAGTGCACTTCCATTCATTTATCTCTCAACAAGAGAATAATCTGGCCCCAGAAGTCCTCTTTGACCATTCAGAAATGGTGGCAGTGTTTGGAAGCTGATTAGATAATAATGATAATTACAGAAAAATGTCCATATGGCCCTTATTAGATCAATTTTGCTGCTAGTAATTATGGAAGCTCCTGCTACAAACCTACCTTGTGTAGTCATACAAACTAATTAAAATGCAATTTCCACATCTGCAAATGTTTTTGCCGATGGCTAAATTAAAATGCAGTTTCTGAGTGTACTACGAGGAATCCTAAAGCTTAGAGAACACATTATTGAATACCCAGGTTGTATTTCAGGCCTTGACACCACAGGTCTGTGTGTCTTTCAGCAAGTAGCCACCACCACACCTGCAAACCCATCTGGAAAAAATAAACATTGAAAGAAAACAATAAAAGCTTAACTAATCTTGGCAAATAACAGACATTTTTTTCAAGTATTAATGCTTCAAATGTACGGGCTTAAAATATTCCTACACCTGGTTTTCAGTAACTGACATCTAATCTTTATTTCAAATGCCAGGAGTTTGGTTTCAAGAAGTATTTATTCTCTGGCTGTGGATTAGCTGGAGCTTGGCATTGCATCTGCAAGAGCTATACCACAGAGAAAACCAGGCACTGAGCAGGAAGCTGGCATGAACTCTGTGATCATAGCCAAAAACTGGACAGAGGGATAAGGACTTTGACATTTTTAATGCCAGCCAACAATTTACAGGGTTCAGAGTGCACATACTACAAGCACAGCAGCTGGAGGAATGAGACTGGTATACTTCAGGCCAAAATTAGAGTTGATATATTCAATCAAGACGGGACCCTGATGATGTAGCCAAGATCCACAGTAACTATTGTATAACAGGAAAATCTAATATTCCAGTTGTCAGCTAACTTTATACAGGCTCACAGGATTAAATGTCTGTTATATCCTATAAAGAAGAAAGAGAAACACAGGTAAACTTCAATTTTTGATTCTTGATTTAAAGCTGACAAGAAGGAAAATGCAGCTAATGGATGTATTTTCAAGTTTATGGATGTCTTCCAATTAAAATGCAAAATAATAGGTAATGATCTCATCATTATCTGACACTTCTGAAGGCCACTCAACATGAAAAACATATGCCCAGTTTGTATATAAACACCATATAGAACCTAAATGGTTTCTTGAGAAAAATAGGATAAGAAGGTGGTTTGATTCCCTCATAATATTCCTCCCCTATAAGAGTCTGGGGAAAAAAAAAGGATGCACATTGACTCCTAATTATGTCCTCCTAAGTGAAGCCAGCTGCTAGACCAAATCCCAAAATCTAGCTAATTTTACAGCCCCTAAAAAACCCTACCAAGTAAGCAAACAACTGGAAGCCAAGACATGTTCCCAAATGGATTTGAGGAAATTCACCATTATTCAGTTCTAGATACGTAGTCACTATTTTTTTTTAACTTTACTATGCTCCTGTCTTTCAAGTTCCTTATTCAGACTGAATATTTTGCCCTAATTTCCCTGACATTGAGTGAACGAACATTCAGAGAAAAATTTTCTGTATGTTCCATCTAAGAGTTGAATTTTCCTGACATCAGTATCCTCATGTGAAATATACTTCAGTTTCTTTCTCTTCCTGAACAGAATGAGAAAGGTTTTGTCAAAATAAAGCTGGGTTCTGATTGTCATTGTTCCTTCTTCAAAAGACAAGGTTGAAAGAAAAGAGTCATATGATAGATACAGCAACATGATTCCAAACTGAGAATCAACTGACTCAGTTAATATTATCAATATCAATACTTATATTATCTATAGCAAAATAAACAGCTCATGTGTTTTAAAATGATGAATTAAAATCTTAGGCCATTTCAGCCCAAGTCAATGCTTTTTCTGAAATTAACTTATTGTTTCTCAGCTGTGTTTGAATCTATATTGTAGTTCTCAGTATATATTGAACTTACACATGAGCACATTTGCAAGCTTGTTTTCTTTGTAAAACAAGCAGAAACTAATTTAGCATTAAAGCTATGATATTCTTTCTCACAGTGCTATATGAGCTTGCAGCCTGGTCTCAGTGGTTATAGATCCCAGTTCCTGCAGTGCTGGTGGGTTGAACACTTTCTTTAAGAAAGAAATATTTCCCTTCTGAGGGAAATCACTAGTACTTATTTGACTCAAAAACAGTTATTGTAATGTTCTAAACTTCTTTTGAGAATAAATATCCTAGCAGTGCAGCTGCTTGGTTCATTAATATGAACGGCACAAAAAGAGTTCAAGTTGTGCAAGGAACTTCTCAGAAGAACCATAAACTGTTTTGTACTATGTTCCTCCCTACATTTTAGAGCATAGCTTATGGAACAGGTAAGAAAATAACATTGCACTAAATCCTCTTTTCACATTCCCAGGCTTTGAAGCTTCTCCATCCCCTTTGTTCCCTTAATCTCTGAGAATCTGTATGTGCCTCAACTTTATTCCTGTCTTCATAAGCAGAAAGCACAGTAAATTAGCACAGCAAATTCCTTAGAAATTGCAATCCCACCACTTCCAGCCTGAGAGGGAACTGAGCCACATATGAACCTGTTAAATACATTGTCTAGTGAGTTTGCTGGCTTGTCTTAGACAAAATAGGCTGATTCAAGAAAGGCAAGAAAAGTATAATGATTTTCTCAAATGTTTTTTCCTCAAATTACAGTGGAAAAGAAAATTAAAACTCTTAAAGGTCATTTCTGATTGCTGCTACCACACTACAGCATCTTATTGACCTTAGGGAAACTACAGTGCTGGGAATGTACTTGCTGAGCATAAAAAATATTGTTCATCTTAAAAGACTGGAAAAAAATTGCTTTATTACAAACTTCATGTTCATATCTCTTCATGGTTAATTTCTTTAGTGTGAGAGGCCAAATATCAAATTTGATTGGTTGTACAGTAGTTTCAGAACACCAGGATTAAACAGCATATGGGATCCATATTCTCCTGAAATATATCTTCTCTTCTAGCCAAATATTTTATTTTTATATATGCCTTTGGTAAATTTTCTCTTGTATTGTTTTATTTTTTCTGGTACAAGAGAAAAATAAAAATAAAAAAAAAAGAGGGAAGTTTTCAGATTTTCATGTTGTTTCCTGACATTAAAAAATACATGAAAACATATAAATAACAGTAATTTCTGTGTAAAGTAATGTAGTTTCTGAAGGAAAGTGCACACTAACATAGTTTGCCTTCTGGGTTTTTTATGCATTAGTTTTTGTTATGCTTAAGTAAGTTTAAGCAGTTTTTCAACTAGAATAATGTCAGAATTTCCTTATAGTAGATGTATGAATCCAATTATGTTTACACACTATATCTCCTACACATTCTCCTGGTGTCTTCATTTATATGATGATCTGCTGATGCCCAGTTGATTCATAAGTATCTTGGTCCAAATTCTTTTCAAAGAGAACTCAAAATAGTAATGCAAAAACGAATCATGTTATTTAATAAGAACATTTTAAAGTAATTTTCTCTATAGTTTTCCATCAAAACTGTGTGGTTTGGTTTTAATATTTATTCTGCAGATTAAATATTTGGGTTGACACACATATTTTGATTTTGTCAACAGCACGATTTATCTTTGTAAGGCTGAGCAAAAATTATGTTGATATTTCTATCTGCACGTTATAGATCTGTGACCTTTTTCACTTACAGTTTGCCCATTAATTTATCATCCTGCAAACAATTTCCAACACTGAAAACCTCTGAGCAGCTTCAAAATATCTCATGAAGGAATCAGTTTTCTATAAACCACCTATCTTCTTTATATAAATTTTCTTAAAAGTACTAAAATAAAACTTTAAATAATGTACTGTACCAAGTATAAACCAAGCTGACTAAAAGTTTTCAATTTGCCTTGATTGGACAAAAGTAGGATGACCTGATATTACATAGGGGATATTCAGGGCAGGCTGCATAGTTTCTGCAGTTTGAAACAGAGCTGTCACCTTTTCCTGGAACAAAGTATTATTCAGAAAATCCTGGTGAGAATGGCCAGGAGAGTGAGACTTAGCTACTTTCCAATTATCTTGTTCCTGATTGACATCTACTTCAGAAATGCTGTATAGACAGCTTTCATGGAATCCCTGCCTTTAGAACACTCTTTACTTCTCATTCTGCAAATTTGCTTCTCAATGTTCCTTCTTTGGTTTGGTTTTCCTTCAAGTCCCTAACGCGGCATCTGGAACTGTGTTGGCAAAGCCACTCACAAGCAAAGCCTCATAGATTTTGCAGAGTTTGTAGGGGTTGAGCAGCACACCTCCATGAAGTCCATAAGGTCCTGAGCATGACTCTGCTGATAACTGGGGACATACTGGGGTACTACTATAGTAATTGTCAGAATTCTCTCTAGTTTCAAGGACATAAAATTTCCCTTATGATTTGTCTCAGATGACCACCTGGTGGTAAGGAGTCCACTTCAATGAGAGTTAGAACAGAATAAGGTCAGGAAGTTATGACTTAGCAATGATTGCAATGTTAAAAAATTAAATAAGAATATTTCCTCAAATTCAAAATCTGCTTCCAAAAAAAATTTACCCTTTGCTGTTGTTTGCTTGAGTATGGTAGATAAGGTCTGTACCAATGATGTCTCATACAAGACCAAGTGATACCTGTAAATGTCATAGTTCAGAGTATTTAATTCAGAGCATCCCTTCAGAAAATATCTTTTCCTTTTGTTGATAAAAAATATCTTTAGAGTGGACAAGAATGGACAAACAGGAGATAGGAAAGAGAATATCTTTTTCACTGCCATCTAGATATACTAAACTTGAAAAACACTTTCAAATATATTTTTGTAAGCTGCGAATTTTTGCTGCATTGACTGTTATTTTTCATCCTAAGAAAGGGCAGACAAAGGAAAGAAGAAATTCATAGAACATTTGGCAAAGGCCACAACTGGAATATGTTTCTATATGAGCATTATTTGTGGTCTTCATATATACATAATGGACAAATATGCAAACTATTTAAAAATAAAATCTTTATTTACAGGAAGCATTTTTTCATATTTATATATATATAGGAAGACTGACAAAGAGGACGAGGACTGTGAACTTGCTCAATTGACTTGTGTAGGAAAGGACACACGTCATTCTAATCACTGTTTAGTCCTGTGTGTCAGACAAGTAGAACATATGTGTTTAGATAACACAGGCTTGTGACAGATTTAGAGACACCCTTTTGTGCTTGAGATTCCTGCCCTGATGCACAAAAGACCAAACACAGTGGTGTTCTGTAGTGGTGTGGGTCCCTGACAGGCAAAAGGAGCAGGTCACTCTCTAGCATGGACTGAGTCCCTGTGTCCCCACTTGAGCACCTCTGCCCGAGTGCTGCTGGCAGGATCATCTCATTGGTGATGTAATGAAAATAAATTCTGTGGTTTGCATTTCAGCTGTGATTTTATGATTATTGCTGAGTCCTGCCTGTGCTACCACACACAGGTACATGCATTTAAAAAAAATCTCCTTTCTTGAAAGCGCTCTTTTAGAAAGCAAGTGGTAAGGAAAAACATACGAGTGGCAGAGAGAAAAAAAGCCTTGTTGGTTGTTTCCTTCCAAATTTCCCTTAAACCATAACAGTTGTGAAAACATATTAAATGAAATAACAAAACAAATAACAACAACAACAAAAATGTTGCATGGAAAAAAATAAGCTTGGCAATATTGACTTACTGTCTTATATATCTCAATGTCAGGTACAATTTCCTGGATATACTGTGTTCTACGGATGTAAGGGAGATCACAATCACATCCCAAAGCCTTGCATCCCTGAAAGCTCTGCTGTCAGTGATCAGTAATTGTAACTCACCTGCATCTCTTTTTAGGAGAGCTTTTTATAACAGTATTGTGAGCATGTTTCGGGGTTTTTTAAGGCTTTCCAGTGTGAAGATAAAGTCAGCTATCTTTTGCAGTCCCAGATTCCTGGTGGAAGACTAGACTAGAAAGGTTTTCAGGGAGACCTATTAATTTCACAGCTTTGGCTGTGTCTACAGGTGTTAATTTTAAGACCAGATCTTATTCCTAGGAAAAGTATCTTCTATAGATTTACAAGTGCTTACATTACGGATCTACATTAGAAACACGGGATAAGGGCTTCTGCCACTACCAAGAACACATTTTTTTCCTCCCAGAAGATGCTTGATCAATGGGACTTTTGCCCCATTATTTTGGCTCTCTAGTGAGATTTAGAAGGATTATATCTTCCAGTAATTGTGTGTATGAGATTTATTTTTGCCTAACTCAGCCAGGAGCCAGGCAGCAGCTGTATGGGCTACTTAAGAAACACTAGGAGCTAAATATGACGCTTAGGATTACTAGTTTTGAGGGAGAATGCATTTAAAATAATAAAACATGGTCCTTAAAAATAATTGTTGTTTGGAAAATGTGACAAATAATAAACTTTACAGTTTATAGAAGGACTTTCTTCAGGAGAGTTAATGTTCAACTAAATCTTTATTGTGATATTAGATGTTAGTTTGTGACAACCAAGTAAGGCATGAATAATATAGCACATTCTTTTAAGGACACTATCAAAATAATACAGAAATTTTCAAAATTAATCACAACCCTTCTTCAAACTTATTGTTACATGAATATAGAAGTCATTATAAAATGCTATCAAATCTGATCAGTTAAATGGAGATTTTATATTTTTAATAATTACATTCATTTGTTAACTATATCTAACAGAAGAAAAGAAAACAAACAGGAAAATGTTTTAAAAAATCAGAAAACCAACCAACCAAAAATCCCCAAACAGTGTGAAAACAGAAAAAAAATATGACTGTAAAGGAAATATATAGACAGCAATAGACAGATATGCCCAGTTTTCTGTAGTTAATGTCATGGTTCAAGTTTGATTTTTTTAAAGCACATATAGTGAGGGTTGTTGTGGGACTTCACATCAAGGCTTGCATATTTAAAACCCACATACAGATTTCAATAACCATTCACAGCTTCAGCTGTGACTTGAAAAATAACGTTATAATGTGAACTGCAATAAATTGGAGCCATGATAAGGGAAGTGCCTTTAAATAGTAAGATAATGTGCCAGGAAGGGGTGATAGTATATGAACATATGAAAATTATTTAAATAAAATGTATTTTGTAATAAACTGTGTTTTGATTTATTTTTTTAAATCCATAGCCAAGATTCAGTAACAAATTGCAATATTATGTCTCAGTCTGGAATTGACTTTTGTTAGCTTTTGCAACATCAAGAACTGTTGGTGGTGCCACCTTCCAGCATGCTGTTCTCCCTTGGAATCCATCCCTATCTGATATCTGTAAGTGAAACTAGTGAATTTCTCATACTGTGTCAATTTACATCAGCCACAGATCTGATAGCAGCTCTAGCATGGACATACTGTACGAGTTTGCAGGGAGACAATTCCACTGCCTTCTTATCTCTGTTTATCCATGGTATCAAGCCGAGTCTGAACCTGACTACTTTTAAACTGTGAAATTCTGTGGTTTCCATTCTCTGTGGCATCCATAATGAGCCATAACTGACTCACCTGTTTCCCTTTCCTATTAAAATTCAAGATCAAGAAGGAGAAGTAATTTCCATGTGATCACATACAGTCTCACAGCAGTGACACACAGCTCTAGCAGGGAAGTGATGAGAAGGTTTCATCAGAAGAGTAGGGTCTGATAAGGTCATTAGCTACCAATATTAGTGAATTTTACAAGAGAACTGCCATTAGAACTGAGAATTAATCACAGCTGTTTTTCTAAGAACCTATGAGATTTTCTGAATGATTTTATGCAATCCATTTTGTTTTTCCAGTAATCTTTGCAAATGTTTTTCCTTGATCTAGCAAATAACATTAATTAGAATATGACAACTCAGTGCTGCCAAGGTTGAGAAAGATCACAGAGATTCAGAAGGGAATGCATCTTAGCTGTCATGTAAAAAAAAGTTCTGAATTGAGTTTATAATTAAAATTAAATGCAAGCTTAATCTAAAGTCTCACTTTGGAAATCTGTGATTTATAATGAAATCTGGACTTTTGATTGAAGCCTGCTTGCAGATATTTTGCATGACTTTGCTTCTACTATAATTGATTCTGAATAATATTTCTGAGGGGGAAAAAAAAAAGAAAACCAATAAAGTGTTAAGTCAGATTTTCTTCTATTCTCTTTCATTTAAAATCTCCTTTAACCCATTAATATAATTACAGAATTTTTTATGTTGGAAAAGTCCTCTCAAGATCATCAGCAGCAACCTTCCTGCCCAGACAGGGCTATCTAGAACAAGTTGTGTAGGACTACATCCAGCTGGGTTTTGAATATCTCCAAAGCAATACATTCAGATACCTATAAATAGTTATAGTATACCTCTTATATCTATACGTATATAGTATATGCAATGATAAAGATCTCTATATCACTAAGTATGTAGAAAATACTCTCTCTTCTGTTTTTCCTTTTGTTCAAAAGATTTGGAACTATTTTGAGTTAACAAGATTCACCCAAAATGCAGAAACATATAAGAATGAACTTTGAATCATGTCTAATTTTCTCACATATATCTTGACTTGAGGGGTGTTTGGGTAAAAAAAGTAAAATTACTGCCTAAAGTCTTCCAGTCTTCAGAATTTGGTTTCTTAATACTGACATGCATTTATACTAGAAATAAAGAATTATGAAACAGCTTTTATAGAGTTTTACATAAATCAGAGCTTTTCAGCATTTGTGTTTGGCTGTGTCATTGATGTCCAGCACTTTGGCCAATCCTTCTTGTACCACTGTAGAGAGACGGGGCATCACAGCCATTTTTTGCTACTTTCTGACTATATTCATAGAGCTTGTAGATACCTGCCCTAACCACACTGGGACTGGCAGGTGCCTGCTCAGTGCTGACTCGACTTGCTATAGTCAGAGCTGTGTGAACAAGGCACTGCCTCATGTGGCACGTGTTGCCTGTCACCTGGCTGGACTGAGCACAGCTATCCAGGAATCTCTGGACCACGCTGCATTGCACTCTGAAGCAAGCCCCCCTCCCACACAGCTGCAGTGTGTGAGCTGTGTGATACACACTGCTCTGTCATCCCTAACAGATCCCCCCCGCCTCTCTTTCGAAGCCATCTCATTTATGCAACTGTGAAAACTCCTGTGCAGGTGGCACATAAAAAATCCTCCCAGACACATGCCATTGATTGCATTGTTGTTTTGTGTAGGACCAATTGCATGCTTAATATTACACCAGCATTTCTTCCAATTTAGTGTTACACTGTTTTTCTTCCATTATGTTTAACATTGCAAAAAAATTCAATCCAAATTACCATAACAATTTTGCTCTAACACTGAGTACCGTTTTATTAGAATAAAATAAATTTCTCATTCTTTTTATTCAGTACTGGCAATCAGTAGGATTCATCTGATAAAACATAAGCATCTATAATATAGATTTATGCTTTTGAAATAACTATCTAGCTCTCTTTCACAGCTGGTAGGGAGACACAGGCTCTTCTGAGGAGCAATCTATTTTATCCTAAAACAGATACCTATAAATAAATCAGATGAGCTACATCCTGAGAGTACCCCTTTTTCTCCACTGACTAAAAGCTCAAAAGGAGACAACCACATTGCAGATGCCCAGTCAGAAGAGATTAATCACATCATTTCTCTCCACAGCTTTCCCATGTCTTTTTTGCCAGTTCTCCTTCCTCAAAGGAGCACTACTCTCCCTTATATGTGCAGTACGACCAGTAAAGAACAGACACAACAAGCATTATAAATAAAACAATTTATAGCGAATCTCAGTAGCTAAACCTTAGGAAAATGTTATATTTAATTCCTTCCTTAATACTGCAGTGTTCACAGTGGCTTTGATACTCATTATACTCCCTAAACACCACACACATCATTGAATAATTGAATATTTAACATTGAACATACATGAGATCAGTGCCAGACCCACAAATTCCTCTTCTATTTCTGACTGGCACAATAAATACAGCTAGGTTCTAGAGTCCTGAACAAGGAGTCTTTTTAATTATGACATTGACTCAAACATCTTTTCCTGTTTTAATAAACAGAAGTAAATATTTTTTTTTATTTTACAATGTGCTTCACCACATGAACAGTTTCTCAAGAAAATTGTACTCATAAATGTCCCTCATTATATGGACAGATTAATTAAAAAAACAATAATAAGTAATGACCTTTTGTTAGAGGCTTGTTAACACAACATTCTCTTTCTTATTGTAATGATTGTACACAAACCTTCTAATTAAGGGACATTTCATCTCCTAAACACTTGAAAAAAATCTGTAAATGGCCTGAAATATAAGTACCTAAATTTCAGTACTCAGTGTATATTTGAAGAGGAAGAACTTTTCCTCTATAGACAATGTCATGATATTTTTAATATGTCTATAAAACCTGAAATATGTATCTGACTCTCCAAATAAGTAAAATAATAGACCCATCAGAAACAACAGCCTCTTTCAGGAACTAATGTATTTTTATTTTATGAGTTTTATAAGGATGTAAGTAACAGGCCAACATAAAAAGATTATTTCTTACAGCATAATACCTGTGTTTGATAACCAAAAAGTCATCCATGAGAAATCATTGCAGCTAGAACTTTCACAGAGATAGACAGAAAGAAAGCAAACACTGTATAGATCCTTCTGACATTTTCAAAGTATGGTTGCCTCATGTTTGGAATGATAAACATCTAGGCGTATGATTTGTGTTGTAATGTTTTTGAAGTAAAGCTTTTGAATCTGTGTGCCAAAGATACTGCATTGACCTATGTCATGTCTAATACTGATTAAAGGTTGTACAAATAGACTCTGAATCCAACAGCAAGATATGTATTGACATTTTCTAATGTGGATAGCAGTGCTGCCAGCTCTGGCTGTTACACCTCACAAACGGAGGAAAGGTCAGTGCCAGAGGGGTGTTTCACCTCCGCGTGCAGTGGCGCAAGTGACGCAGCAGCCGACACCTTGGGATGACTCAGCCCTGAACCAGACCCCTGCACACCCCTAAACTGAACTTGCCTGTGTGGAACACCAATTACAGATGTAAAACTCTGCTCATGATAGTCAGCTGAAAATCACACAGAACTTTCTACAACTATTTTAAGGAAGTGATGTGAATAAAGGACCCATAGAGAAGCATGTGCATCCTCTGCTCTAGGGGAATATCCAGAACAGTGAAATGTACTCACTTAGAGTTACCACAGCATCTCTTTTTACCCATGTGCAAATCCTAAAGGATGCAATATGCTTACTGGCTTGTGACAGAACTTCCTTATAGGTTAGATGCTGTTCTGACAAGAGAAGGAGAACACAGCATGTGTGCAATCCCCGTCCATGGACACAAGAAGACAGACTTTGTGATTATTCCATAAGGGAATCTTCTTACCACCTTTACTCATATGCAATGAGGCATATGAAATACTAATTCACAGCTACATCATAAATCCCTTGTTGGCATCACTGATAATTGTTCACACATGTTCAGCCCTGACAGTAATCCTTTGCTTGGATTACCCATATGGTTACTACAACAAAATAAGAACTTTAAAAGGACAATAATTTTTATATCTTCAAATTTTGTAAACTCTTTATTTTTAGGATTAAAATTAATCGTATATAGCCTCAGTCTCAACATAATCCCATATTTCTGGATGCAGGAAAACTTAATTGGTATACTTTGAATTTAGGAGAGAGTGAAAAAAATGTTTAGCAATTTCCAACATTATAGATTCACCTGGCTATGTTTACATGAAACAAAGAATTTTTTACATAAACTAGGCTTCTTATTTATTAATAAGGGCTACAGATCCTGTTGTGTTATTCAAGTTCTCTGTTGACTGTTGAAGATTTTTCAGGTCTGCCTTTCATTTTTTCAAAATTTCCAGTAACTTCTATTATGTAAATTACAAATATTGATATGCTATTTGTCCTATCCTCTGTCTTCAAGTATGTAGATTTGAATTTAGCCTGGTGGAAACCTGACCTTAATTAAGGCATCTAGGTTCTAATGTAGCACAGTAATATCTTCAGTATAAATAGAATTAGAAAATAAACACCAAGATAGCAATACAATCATAAGTTTCTGGGAATTGATAAAATCTGTATTTTCCACTTCTCCTTCATTAAATACCACTTCTCACACTTCTGCTGATATCCTCAAGCACCTGTGCAGGTTAAAGGGTGCTCTACAAAGTTACAATGTGTAGAGATCGATGGATCATGTGTTTTTCCCTGCTTCTTCTCCTATATCTCTAGTCTTCTCCTATAATAATCAATAAAATTATACCAAAAGCAGAAAAGAAAAAGTAGAAATGGTGTCATAATAATTTCTTCCGTGCATTAAGTCTTTACGTGAACACACCTAAGCCTTCTCTTTTTGCTATTGTGGAAAGAGTAAATCTGTATTTGACTTCAGACCTTTCTGAAAATTGAGCTGACCTGGAATCATAGGTAGGTAAAGCACAATAATAATAGAAGTTGAAAATCAATACACTCCTTTACAGGGTCATGCTGAAGTCATTTTTGTTTCAGAGATAAAATGATACTTGGATTTTGTAAGATTTCTTTCTATTGTCAATTAGCTTCACAGTGTCCTTGTGTCACACTTGAAAAAGATCCTGATAGTGACTTTTAAAATCTGAGACAACATAGCAGTTATCAAATAACTTTCTAATATCAAAGTATACTGCATAACTGTGCATATTTTATGCATTTATCCCCAGCTGTAACACACTAAGAATAAAAAACTGAGTTAGAAGAATAATGTATGCATTATAATACATGTTGTTTACTTTTAATACTTTTTGGTGACTTCTGCATGTGAATATTTTGGAATAGCTTGCTGAAGACAGTATTAGGAAAATAAAACATATTCTCGAGTAAAACCACAACTAGTTAAAAATACCCCCAGAAAAAGGGAGTGCTATCCTCACTTTGTGTCACATCTGAGTAAATGTGGAAGAGGAGGAGTGTGGTAACGTCTCATTCTTAAATACCCATCAAGCAGGACTGTGTCAAACACCTCCACAGAAACACTGACATTTTCTAGCATGATACAAACACCTAGGATTTCCACTCAGTCAATCTTCATAACTTCTGGACTTTACAAAGACTTTCAGTCTCCTCATTTTCAGTGTTATGGACAGAAATACTGAAGTGGTTGTGGTATGTAAAGACGCGTTCTTTTCTGGTTTCAATAGCACAAAAGCTTTGAAATATTTCTTACTGCTGCACATAACACAGTTCTCTTGTTTTTGTCGCCTTCTAAATATGCAGAGATCATAATGAGGTAAATTTTCCCATTTATTCAATATGTCTAAATTTATATTTAATAGAGTTATAAATACAAGTGAAATTAGGCACGTGTGTCTTGTTCTATCAAGAGCGAAGGGGATTTGGGGTTTTTATTGATGTTCAAGATTATTTTCTTTGGTGTTTGCTGCTAAGGTCCAAAGTAAAAATCACACTGAAACCAAAGTATATCATACCATTCAAAAAATTAGTGCTATGATTAAGATGAACCAGGAATAAAATCTGTTTTTTAGGATGATGAATTAATACAGACATTTAGCCTAGAAAAGTGACCAATAAGAATTATTTACTTTTTCATTCTTGGATTTCCCACCAAGGGGACAAAGTGAAGTAAATCAGTAAAAAATATCCACAAAGACAAATTGAAGCATGTATTTTTCCTACTTTAGTTTTCAGCAATTCACCTGTGAAATTGCAAGATAATAATCAAAGTAAGAATCAAGATACTTTAGCTTGGTTTCAGCAACCAGATTAGCATTACTCACAAATGTGAGTGTTTTATACAAAATTTTAATGCTATCATTCTTGCCTTCATTAACCATCCTGTTTCATTAAGCAGAAACAGATAATTCTAAACCAACAACTTTTGGTCTTTTTTCTACCACCAATAATTTCCTGTGGTTTGAATTGACAGCAGAATTTGTAACTCATGATGAAAGGGAATATCTTGCATTTTTGCTGTCATAAACTCTAGCTTTGCACAGTAGTAGTACTTGAAAATATACACTTTTTAAGCCTTCATTTGATGGAAGATATGTTATCTTCAAATTTATTTTGTCTATGCGAATAACTACTTCAGAACTGTGCTTGATTAAACCAGAAAAAATAGACCCAAATACCACGTTCTACTGTAATTTTTTTCCAATCACATTCTTCATCTCTGTAGGCAGTAAGGACTTAAATAACTCTAAAGAAATATCAGCAATGAAAAGAAATGAATGAGAGTCAAGCAAAAATGGTTTTGAAAGGACTCTGTAATACATAATGCAATGGCTTTGGTAAAATTTTATGGTTTAGGTTTCTGGGGATTGTGTGGGTTTTGGGGGGTTTTGTTGTCGTTGTTGATTTGGTGTGGTTTGGTTCAGTTTGTTTTGGATTCATTTGGCTTCATTTGGTTTTGTTCGGTTTTTGTTCTTAGTAGGGAACTGTCAAAACTGCTTCAATTTTTCCCTAGGACTGTGTAATTTTGAGACTATCACAAGCTGAATAAGCTGCAATTCTCAGCACGCAGTGTACCTGCTTTCAAAAAGACTGGGTTTTTGCATGTTAGGGTCGATAATTCTTCATTGTCTCTGAACACTGAACTTCAATCAAATTGATGTGCTTCACTTCACCTCTAAAAAGCTCTCAACATTTTCTACCAATATAGTAAGTGTTACTCTAATATATGAGGGAAACCAGTTTCACAAAAGCCATACAAAAGCCAGTGTGGGTTATAAATATCTTTTTGACCTTTCTCAGTCTTTTCTTCCATGACTTCTAACAGCCAAAATTTTTTCCCATTTTTTTGTTTTAGGATGTGATAGAAATTTTATTTCCTACATTATGATCCTGAATGCTTGACAAGCTGACATGCAGTACATGCTTAATGGTACCTATAGTCACAAATAAGAAATCTTTTAGTAAATCAGTCTTGCATTATATAAAACTTTTTCCTATTATCTAAGCTGAATCTTCAGTCAGTGCTACATAGATTTCTATTTCATAAAAGAAAAATAAATAAATCCATTATTTCAACATTCAAATGTTCAGACAAATATTGAGTCTACCATCCATATATTGAAAATACAGGTTAATATGTTCTGTGTTTACTTGACTTCATGAAATTGTTTTATTGAATCAAAATCTCATAAGCTATTTGATATGTATCACACTATATAATGGTTTTTATTGTTCTGTAACTTATTGTCAATATGAAATTCAAATGTCAGGTCTATGAACTTGGAGAAGTAGTCAGCTGTAAAAGCCATTACTCCTGATCTTATCTGAACAGGGGAAAAATATAGTTTACTTTCTCATCTTGACTTATAGGGAAACTATGAATTTGTTCTGCCCACACACTTGTCCACAATATTAGAGTAAAAATATATTTGTGTCCTTATATTCAGTTTCATAAAAAGCAGAACCTCATCATTCATAACTTGTATGCAGCCCCTCAACTGCTCATTTTAACAGTAAAAGTGCATTTGACATTTTTTAAATCAGCTGAATTCATTATGTCTCTCTCATTCAGATTATAAAATATGAATTAATTTTTTTGAGTAGTGCTTAACTTGGGGCATCATAAGACATTAATATTTTTGTCATTTCTTCATGACAAGCTGCTAAGAGCAAGTGATTTTATTTCTTCTTCCAAAAGGATTGTTTATTAATACAGGGGAAAAGGTGCTTCAGAAATGTCACTAAAGTCAAAATATGAAAGCTGTGAAGTTACATAGGTGATGCCTTGGGCATAAATTCAGCTTTGTTGTCAATGGTTATATAAACAAGAAACATCTTGGGTTCACTGTCAAACCACACACAAATTAATAGAAGAGGCAATTAATGAACTATCACTTTACTTCTGAAGACAGTCTTTTGATGTGGATGATACCAAGCTTCAGTAAACATGGGAGCAACTCTGATGTTTGCATTAACTAAGTCCTCAAAGCAAAACTGCAGTCTGGCAACTGATCTTGAGGTCATTTGCCTGATTTCTCCCCACCCTTTGTGATGCTTTCTATAAATATGGTTACAAAAGGAAAAGAAAATTCAAATTCTGAGCTAATCGTTGCCACTTACAAAGATAAAGTACAACTGTCTAAAACTTAAAATAAGTCAAAATATTAACACCGTCTCTTTAAAATATGTGTGACAAAAATGATATTAATTCCCTTGCAAGAGCTGGGCACACTTTTCTGCCTCTTAGCACTTCTTCAAAGTGAAGTAATGGGATTTTCACAAGCAAAGAACCTCTAAAAGAACCTCTTCAAAATTCATGAGTAAGATACCAAAGCAACTCTGTTTCAATATTAAATGTAGTATTGGTACAGACTGGCCAGGTCAGTAAGTCCCAAAGAATTAGATCTATTGTCCTAACTACATAATAGTGTCCCATATTGTCCTTGCCATGTGACATAAATCAATAACCTGTGGCAAATGTAGCTACAGAGTATGTCATCCATGAAAATAAGAGATTTCTCTGTGAAAGTTGAGCCCATCATATCAAGGGTGTTTAAGAGAAATTAAGACAAGATGACATCTATTATGAATTATTACTTGTATTTTCTAGCAGATAAAAGGTCACAGAAATCTGTTTTGTCTGAGGCAAAATGGTTATTAATTTTTTCAAGTGAATGGTAGCCCATTTTTACATTGCTATAAAATACTGAAATAATAAAAAAACTTACCTTTCCCCTTTACATGCCTTAAATGCACATCAATTTTCATCAAACATGTGAACCAGAAATTATTATGTTTACAACAAAAGGACAGTTTGTGGGACAGGCAGAGATAGATAGGAAAAAATCATTGGGTTTTGAGGAATTGCTGGATTGAACAGCAATTTTGCTTTTCTGTCATGGATGGCAGAATGGGGAAGCACCTTCTCTATCTAATTTTCAGGAAATTTTAAAATGACATTTGAAAAATATCTGATTTTTTTTTTTTAATGGGAAAACCAAAAACTTCATGTAGTCTGAAAGATCCATGTAACATAATGCAATTGCCACAATTACAATAGGAATATGTCACACTCTAAATTTCTTTAAATCACCAAAGAGTAATAGTTATGAAATAAAATACCAGAATCCTGTTCCAAATAAAACTTGACTTTTCATTTACATTAAAAAAAAATCATAATCTTCTACAATTCTAAGCTTCTTTCATCTGGTTGAATCTAACCAATAAATTTTAGTCACTTGTCTTCTCCCTAAGTTTACTACTGGTGAAAGACATTCCATTCCTCTATACTTTTCATGCTGAGTACTATTAAAACAAAGAATGAAGAGTATTTTATGAATCTGGATGAGCAGTATTCATCTTTCAGACTGTCAGCTTGAACAATGGAAAATCAGGGCTTTTCTATTTTGACAGCTACAAAGAAAGCTCTGGAGATTATGCACATTCAGTAAATAACCAACATTTTGATGGTAAGAACAGAAGTAATTTATTTTTTTTTCCTCCAAACAAGGATTAGGTGTAAATATTGAAGAAAAATCTGTCTTATTGTTCATTTGCCCAAAGCCTGAAAGCTAGACCAAAGCTGTATAATGACTGGTATTATACCCAAAACTGATGTGCAATGTTTTGGTCATATTTGAAAACTGTCCACAGAACTTTTGTCAAGATAATGAAGCTGAATGGGCAAATATCATGGAATTTTTATTCTTTTCCAGCTGATGAAACAGAGTTTAAGATAATTAAGAACTTGAATTCAGATATAAACTAAGAACATAGAATCACAAATCACAGAATCACAGAACCACAGGATCACAGAATGGTCTATGTTGGAAGGGATCTTAAAATTCTTCTAGTTCAAATCTCCCTGCCATGGGCAGGAACACGTTTAACTAGACAAGGTTCCTCAGAATCCCATCTAACCTGGCTTTGAACTGTGACATGGGTTGGGTATCAAGATCTCTGGGCAATCTGTTCCACTGTCTCACCACCCTCACAGTCAAGAATGTCTACCTAATATCCAATCTAAATCTGCTCTCAGTTCATTACTTAAAATTCATAAACTGAAATTTGTATATAAATTTAGCCTTAACCATGTCTCTTTCGCACTAATTGCATACCTATAGTAATGCAATTGCATGTGTCTTTTAAATATCACTTAGCATGCATTGTGGTGAAATGCTTGTGCAATTTTCTTTCAATAGCTACTTTCAGAATTCATCTTAGGTGAAAAATGTAAAGTTCCTAGTTTCTTCTTTGAAGTAATAATTGAAATGAGGGCAATGTTTCCCTGAATGTTATTATGTAGTATATTTTTTAAATAAAAAATAAATGTTAAATTTACCAGCAGAAACTAATTACATTGTACTTCACAGAGACCCAAAATATTATGCTTTTAGTGAAAGGACAGAGAGGTGGAAGTACTATCAGTAATTATTCAGTTCTAAAATTATATAGATGTCAATCTTTTTCTCTGACTCAAAAAAAAACAAACTAGCCATGATTAAAGAAATGTACCAGAGCTTCCAGTGACAGTCTGATTTCACCCATGGGTACCCCAGTGTTTGACCCTCAGGTAGAACAGCAAAAAGGCCATCAGGAAAATCACCTGGAAGGGACCACCATGTTCAAGGCACCTAGAAAGGGCCTCTATACCACAGTTCCACACCCAGAACAGATATCTCCCTAAACCACAAATTTGGAAATGATGATTCAAGTATAAGACCCACGCCTTATTTTTATAATGCGCTTAGGTTTACACTGTGGTCTAGAAAATTCCATACTCTCCATTCAGAATTAAGTCATGATTCTTCTTTTTTTATTGCCCTAATCTTAGCCAATTATTTGCAAGGCAGATAAAACTTTTAGAGCTGATAACACAAAATCTTTGCCTAAATGAAAGGCTTTGATCACAGATCACCTGCAGTTTTGTGGGAATCTCTAATCATCAGTGTGTACAGTGTTGAAGAGTGGTTCTTTCTTAATCTGTTCTAACAAATATGTTAATTTTGTGACTATTAAGTAACTTGGAGAAGTCACATAAATACTAAGGTTAATGAGCAACCCATATCTCAGCACACCTCTGCAGCATGATTTTATAGAAGTTCCTTAAAAACTGTAGAAAATATTAAAATATTTCATCCCCTTAAATAACTATACAGAATCTGTAAAAAACAAATGATTTTGCCATAATGTGTTAAATATAGCAGAATTATTTTTATAGTTGTGTTATGCTTTTATATCATATAACATTAATTACTTGACGTATTTTTCATACTCCTATAGGCAGACATTGCTTTCAAACTTCAAAGATAGCTACTGCTTTTGAACCTGCTGTATTTTCTTTCAAAACTTTAAATTGTATAAACTATGTCAGTGACCCAAAGGCTGTTGATGTCCTAGATCCATTTGTACCTTCCTCATGCAGAACAAAATTCCTTCTCTAGCCCTAGGAAAAATTACCCTCATATATAGCAAATTAGGATCTTGGATCAAGCTTTATCAGAATAACAATTGAGATTCCTGTCAATTATCCCCTAACATAGGCTCCAGTATTACTCTGATAGCTCCAAAGTAATTTTCACTGTAGAAATGTACTTAAATCCCAAAAAATTATTTTTAAATAAACTACAGCTTTTCCATTTTTCTTCTAGAACAACTTTTTCTTCATATATCTGTTGCCATTTTACGACAGAAATAATCTTAGGAGCCTAACATGTATTGTTCTTATTAGTTTCTCTCTTCCATCTTTGACTTGCCTTGATAACAATCCATTAATTTTTACATATACTGTAAACTGTTGAGGTTTGGAATACATATAGTTTATGCAGCTGTCATTGAAGTTTAACTTCATTTTGTTGTATTTAAATATTTTTTGAAATCAGAACCCAAACAGCATTAAAATGTATATTTGATAAAAGAATTCCTTTTCATAAGATCAAACATTCTTGGGCTCAGTTTAAATTACTTGAAGATATTTCAATTTGATGAACTAAGAATTTTTTGTTTTATTAAAGCTAAAAGCAAAAAAAAAAAAAGAAGAGGTATTTCAAAATCTCAAATAATCAGCAAGAAAGTAAAAGCCTTGTTAATATGTGCTACAATGGTTGAAGTACAAAAGAAAAATGGTAAGTACAAGCATACAATTTCATTGCGAATAAAGAAAAACAATATCTAGTTTCTGAGGCTTCAAGAAGAACCTTTTTTTAAAATCTGTATTTTGGGTAAAGAAAATCCAGAAAGTGCAACAGAGTGATTTTTCTAAACTATCTTGCTTGAATTAATTTGGGCATCTGAATATACAAAGAGAAGCTCATCTAAACATTTAAACTATAGCATAAGCATTTTGCTTCATATTTTGTATTCCTGCAATGGAAATAACATTTCATACAATACATGAATTGTATTTTCCCACGTTCACAATTCTGTGTTCATGTTCTAAATATATAAATAGTTCACTAAAGCCCCAGTGGATGATCCATGCTCTTACAAGCAAACTTCTGAGCAATGTAGTTATTGTGTTCCAGTTGGCAAACACAAAAGAATTTGTTGTAGAGTCATGTCTCTAAGAAGTTTCATTTAAGTAACAGAAAAATGACATGAAATATACATCTTGTTCCACAAAAAATTTATCTTGGGTGGCATCATGAAGAAACACTACTTAAATAAAATGAAATTATGAACTTTGTATTTCATTAAAATATACTAAATAGCAGATTATAGTAAATAAAAATAGATCTAAAAACTACAGGCCCAGACCACAAAAGTACTTCATCATGAATATGTCTTATTAATCTAAATGTTTAACTAACTGCTTAATTTGATCTAATATTGGATTGGTCTAAAGGCTACAGTACACAAGTTAAATACATAATTTTGTCTTCTGCAATAGTATATTAAATATCTGTTTATCTACTTTATGAGGAGATAATTGTTTTATTTAAATTTTAATAGCTTTTGCACAATTGTCTCTCCAGGAAAGCTCTATTATATGCAACACTTGAATAGAACGTTTCTTCTTCGATATATATGAAGACAATCTTTCTGATCCCTTAGACAAATAAACTTGGCCCCTGACTCTCTGGCAGAGTCCTTTGAATCAAGAATTTCATTGAATTCATGACTGAATGATGGCAGGGAATTGCCATTTGCACTCTGCTCCACTGAACTTATGTGAGGAATCAAACCCATCACACCTTTGCACTGAACAACAATTTACTGAATTGTTTTGAAGAGAATTGTATTTCATATCACATCAATGAGGACTTTCCTTTAGATAAAATTCACAAAAATCTTCATGGTATTATGAGACAGCTGCATTCAATAGATGAGAGTCCTTATGAGTCTTATCAGTTTATGTTTTAACACTAATGAATTTGAGCTATCTCCCTGTTGGTGTTACTAAGGGAGACTGTGAGAGAGCTGAAAGGAATCTTATTTTAAAAAGTAATTTAATAAGGAACTTGAGAAACTGGGGAAGGTGTATTAGACTGACAAAGGGAATCTGTTCCAGACAGAAAAAAACACCATCCAGATAAGTTTAAATGAAACCAGATGGTGTGGTAAGGAAAGGGAGGAAGAAAAAGGAGGGCAGGACAGGCAAGTAGGGTCATGACTGGTCTTTCTAGGACCATAAAATAAGGACTAAATGACAAAATGAAAGGAAAAGTTAACTGTTCAAAGTATAATCTCAAGCATATTTGCTACTTCTTTGCAATGTATTGCACATTTCCAGGCCACTTCTTTTACCTAAAATGAAACACTATGACTCAGACAGTACAACAAACAAGCAAACAGAACCCCTGAATACTGAACTACTGTTGCTCTTTGTAGTCTTGACACTCATTTCCTCTCACATGAAGATGTCAGAAACATTTGAATTTACAATGAATTTTACTGAGATTGGAAAATGAAAGCAAGCACTTTATCCGAACAGACCTCTCTCTGGATGTTATAGGCATAATTTAAATATAGTTTTGTTCATGTAATAAATAGTTTCAATCTTACAAAAATAATAATTTTCAAACCACATAAGAGAAAACTACTGTGACTTGTAATAAACGAATTCATATTGAGGAGTTATTGTATATGTGTAGAACAAATGCATGTTCTTTACTATGTACATCTGCTATATTTTCAAGAATTGATTTTAAAATTATTTGATATTGATATTGATATTTTTATCAATTACTGGCACCACCCATTGCTCTGGATCAAGCCACACTGACACAGCTAAACACAGATAAAAATAGTGAAAGATGAGGGGAATTAAATTATTTTAGTGTACAAGAGACTAGTGAAAGCTAGCAGCAGTTTGTTTGGAGATTCTCAGTTTTCAGAAATTGCAAAGGTGCCTTTGTTTGTCTTTGCAACATTGTTTTACTAATTTTTACTATTTCTTATAATATACAGAAATGAAAACAGTAAAGTTACCAGAATAGAATTTGTCAATACAGTGCACAGTTAATTCATAGACCTCCACTGCTCATCATGTCATAGACATATAAATAGAAATTATAAAAAACCCCAAATTCATGCTGAAAACCACCACACCTTCTCAAGTCACCATTATGCATGATGGAGCCCTGCCTTCCTGAGGACAGCTGAGCACATATGGGAGGCAGTGAATTAATTCCTTATTTTCCTTTGCTTATTTGTCCAGCCTACGCTGTACCTATTAAACTGTCTTGATCCAAAACTTCAAGTTTTCTCACTTTTACTCTTCCAGTTCTTTCCCTGATCCCACTGGTGAGAGAGAGGCTGAAGGGGCTTTGTTCCTGTCTGGGGTTAAACCACGACATTTGGTTCAGTTCATATTTGTTAACAAAGATTTCATGTATTCTGGAGCATCACTGGATATTTCCCAGGATTTTTTTGTTTTTTTAAACCAATGTGTTCTTATTATGAGACATAGCTCTATTTGTTAAAATTTGTCAAGATTACTGTGATATTAATTTATGACAGAACACAACTAGAAACATGACATGATGATAGATGTGGAAACTATGGTAAAAAAAGGCATCCATTTAGCTCCTTTGTCAGACAATTTATAGATGGTTTCTTTTCTTTGCAAAGCAAAGAATCATAAATGGTGAACAGCAAAAGTTATTCCACTTTCCTTGAACCTTGCTCAATAAAAAAGTATAGTGCATTCCATAGTGCTTTCCCAGTCTATTTCAAAATAACACTGTGTCAGGCAACAAGAGATTGTTTGATGTACCATGGCCATGCCTTTAACACAGATGGGAAGGTGCATGGCCCTCACTCAGCAGAGAAATTGCCAATTCCGTAACTTTACTCATAATTTTGCAAACGTGGAAAAAATTATGTAGATTGACACCTCAGTTATGACTGATGGGAGTAGATGGGAGATGGAAATCTACTGTGGATTTTTAAAAAGGCTTCAATTATCATCTGTGTTACTGCTTCACCGGGGCAGGAACACCTAAATATCATCTGACTCATTTTGGCAACTCACTGAACATCTATTTGCTCACCAGGACATACATCTTAATATTTTGAACCTCATTTGCACACATAACCACACACAAAAGTATTTAAGGGCTATACAGTCATCTCTCTGTCTCTCTAATTACTGCTACATTTCTAATAGGCTTGTCTGGCAGGAACTATTGTTTTGATTTTTTCGGTTAAAATCATAACCAAGCTTTGCAACATTTCTCATTAAAGGCAAAAAGAGTTGTGAGATCAGGTTTTTTAATTTTTGCTCCATTGTCAGAAAGCTTACAAATTACAGAGCAAAGCAATTAATTATAAATAGTTTTTTTCTAGCTCAAAAATCTACTTAAGCATTTCATTATTAAAAAACACTGGGAAAAAACTGAAGGTAGTAAGGATTATAGTCAATGAAATCTGTAAGACTGAGATATAGGGATATTTTCACTGAAGATCTATAAAATGTTTCTGCAGAGAATATAATAGCTAGCTTTCATATGTCTCAGCCAAAATTTGCCCATTAATAATGACTGACTGCAAAGAGTTAAATGGAAGTTATAAGCTGCCAGGGAAAAACCATATAGAAAAGGTCCTCTTAAATTAGGCATTGAACAATAATGGCCAAGGAAGAATTAGAGCAATTTCCTAGCTTGTGGACTTGAGTAAGAATACATTGAACTACCAATGCAAATTTTATTTAGACTAAATCTTTCAAGAAAAAGAATGTCACTTAAAATGTTACACGGTTTAGAAAATGTTTTGAATTTTCATTTAGTAATAGTTATATAATGGATTTATATTTTAACATCATATACACAAGGAAGTCCTTGTATAATCAACAGGAGTTTTATACTACAATATTACTATATCACTTAAATACAATTATTTGATTAACTTAACCATAAAGATGAGTCATAAAATTACTAAATGAGTGCAGTGTTGTCAGTTCATTAACTGCTCCCCACAACCAGCAGGGATTTTTAAAGATGGCTTCCACTAAACATAATCAAGTTCAGCTTTGTTAAAACAAGACAAAAGTCAAAAAAGCCTAGGAAGTAATTAATTAGGAACAATTCTATTAGATTCTGTGATCTACATTGTGAGGACATCTATATTTGAGGGTTTATTGGTTCTAGGAACGATCAGCTCCCAGAGAATTGTCAGTGGTCAACACTTTCAAAACAAATATCATTAATGATTCTAAATGCAAAGCTGCTGCCTCATTTTCTCCTCATGTTTTCAAAGGCAGTAATAACCATGTTTTTTTGGAAGTAGTTTTTTTTATGTGACTGCTGTATATTAAACAACAAAAAACCACACACCCAAGAATTGTGAATATACACAAGAATATACTGTATCAATTACTTTCCATATTGCATCTTAAAAATTTTCATAGAGCAGAGCATGAGATAAAGCAGCTTTCTTGCTCTTTCAAGAAAACAGTAATTTGGCAACTCCATTTTGTCTGTCACGTTTTAGACTGCAATTAATTCTTGGGAAGGAATCAACTTTAGCATTCTTTCCCTCATCCAAAACTCAAAAATGTTTATGTTCTTTTGGCTTGGTTTCCTCACACCCAGCAACCAAGCCCCACACAGCTGCTCACCCACTCCTCCACAACTGGGATCAGGGAGAGAATTGGAAGGGTAAAAGCTAGAAAAAATTGAGGGTAGGGACAAAAACAGTTTTGTAGAAAAAGCAAAAGCCACACAGAAGCAAAACAAAACAAGGAATTCATTCACCACTTCCCACCACTGCCATGGGCAGGCAGATGTGTTCAGCCATCTCCAGGACGGCAGGGCTCCAACACACATGAGAGTGACGAGAAGACAGACACCATCACTCCAAATGTCCCTTCCTCTTTCTTCCCATTTTATTTACTGAGTATGATGACATATGGTCTGTGATTTCCCTCTGGTCAGTTTGGGTTAACTGGCCCTCTGTCTCCTCCCAGCCTCTACACACACACACAACTTCACCAGTGTGGCAGCGCAAAACGTAGAAAAGGCCTTGGCTCTGTGCAAGCCCTGCTCTGCAATCATAAAAAATTCTCTATGTTATCAGCTCTGTGTTCAGCACAAATTTAAAACACAGCCCCATACCAGCCATTGGGGAGAAAGATAATTCTAACCCAGCCAAAACCAGCAAATCTTTCCAGTTCTGCCTCTATAATATTACATCTTAAGTGTAGTTATTCTTGATTAACAATTCCACAATTCTTTAGTCATCTCAGTGCCCTTTCACCCCTGTGCTTATCTGCTGTACACCAAAACTGACCTGTGTCTCACCTGAGATTTCTTGACATGTTGTTTTCAAAAACATATTTTTAGTGCAGTGAATTGTTTAGCACTTACATTGGATTTTTGAGAAGATATCTACACATAATAACTATTTGTTCACTGTCTTATTTCCACGTAAATTTGTGTTGTGTACGGGGAAAACAGCATGATTTATTCTCACATCGAAGATAACACTAGCCAACAAAAGAAGTTTAGGAAGAAATAGAATGCTGTCAAGGTTTAGGCAAGATAAAATAGATATTTTCTAGCTCAAAAAGACCTCATATCAGCAATTCTCTCATCCACACAGGGTTTTTAGAAATATATATTGCCAAGTCTTACTTAACTACTTAACTTTATGATAAAAAGCTAGCTAGTTAAAATCCTGTGTAATCTCCCACGTGGGGAATTTTTTGCTAGACTTATTCTTTATAACTCCCTGATAAGAGTGTATGTTACAAAGGTGTCTATAATCTACTTGCCCTAATCCTTTAGAGAGCTGTTGAGAGCAGGAGCTTAATCATCACTAAGAGTCATCCTTTGAATAAGTTTTTCTTTTTTCACCCTCATAAAGTCTAAAGGTAGCCTTGTTGCCTCCCTTTTACCATTAGTGAAAATGCAATGAGGATATAGACATGCATTTTAATATTAAAACATTACTGTGGAATCTGAAAGAAATAAAAAAACAGCCTTCTGAATTTTGTATATGAAGGCAAAGAGTTTGAGGATGCCACCAAAGAAAAAGTAATCATCAAAGAATTTTCTGAGAATTTTGCCCTTCTCTTCACTACCCACCAGAAAAAAAAAGCTTTCTGATAAGCCAATAGTTTAGAAAATGAACTCCAAGTAGGTCTGGAGAGGGGACAATCATCTGGTACAGAGCTTTAAAATATCCAGGCAGCAATATCATTTGTAATGCAATCTGGTGATTCTCTCTTCACTATGCCTAATGTTTTCCAGACCCCGATATAAACTGTGAGTGGCATAATAAAAAATAGGTTTACATTTACCTTAACTTACATCCTTTTGTCTGATGTCATTGTTTGTGAGTGGGACTGATTAAAAAGAAAAAAAAATATCCTGAGTTTGATTTCTATGCTCACGTTTATAAGAATTGAGTTCTGCAGTTCACAAGGAAATGTTAAAAGGACTTAGTAAACAAATCAGCACCAGTTAATAGATAATAATGAGCTGAAGTTTTCTTAATTTTATAAATCATAACTAGTGAAATAAATTTTAAAAATTCTTCATTTTGTGACTGAACAACTTGCAATACTTTATTCATTACTCTATCAGTCTCTAGCTACTGTGGGAACCTATGAGTAGTGGAAAACTATAGCAGAAATTTATTCTCACAAAATATTCCTTTTGTCTCTATAGGAATTTTTTGCTTTATTGTAATAGATGCACAACAATTCACTGTCATCTGAGTTCCCTTAAGGTCACCTTGCAAACAGTACAGCTGTGCAAAATCATCATAAATCTAAACAAGCCCAGGAGGGCTTTGATTGTGTCAGACGAGTTGCAGTGATTAGCAATCCAGTTCTATCCTGATGGACAGGGATTTTGTATTAATAACTCATTTTTTCATCACATTCTGTCTACAACAATCCAACACAACTCTCATAGAGCTGGCAACATCTAGAAACTTCTACAACCTGTTGTCTTCATAACAGAGATGACAACAAACCCAGCAAACACTGTGTCTGTTTTTCCACATTCAACAAGGCCATTGAGTCCATTGAAAAATCTCTGCTTGTATCTTTAATGGCATATGCTCATACATAAAAGAATAAAATCCCAAACACCTCAACATTTGTCTGATAAATTTGCAATTCCATTCAAAGGATCTTTCTTTTGAAAATACACAATTCGTCAAGAGATGGAAGTCTTCACTACAAAATGCAACCAGAGAAAAGTTAATTACATCCTTGTTTATTTTAAATAGAATAACCAATTTCAATAGGCAATCTTCAAAGCAAAACAAAAATACACATGGAAGTCTTGTGAATCTGAGCAGCAAAACATTGTACTTAAACAATGTATTTGCTCCCACATGGGTCACAATTTTACACATATTGGAAAATATTGAGTGTCTTATCACCTTCCTTTGTGTAACTAACACTAATAATCTGGTCTGTATCGCATGGGCCAGAGCTGATCTATCACTTCGGGCTGTGCCAGCAGTGGGTCACACCCCAGGAGCAGGATGACCCGAGGTGTGACTAGAGCACCTGCTCTATGGATTTTTGGCTGTCAGTCTGAGCTCTGAGGAGACAAGGATGACAAGGAGGTCTTTTGCATGGGATAACAGAGGATTTATTGCTCTGGGAATCTTGGGGGCAAAAGACAGAAAATGCGAGCATGCAACAGCTGAAACAGGGAGGCGGTTCAAAGGGAGGGCTAATCAGAGATATCCTGGTGGTTCAAAGCATCAGCTAATCAGAGATATCCTGGAGAGGGTAAAAGGCAGGGTTCACAAAATCATTATCCAATGAGGGAGGTAGTTGGGGAAAGTTGGGTCACATGGACTAATCAAGCGTTGAAGTTTAGGGGATTTCCGAAGTGGAATTCCAAGCATGTGGTGGGCCTAAGACAGATTGACAGGAGACTCAGGGTAGATTGACAACATGGGGTGGGAGGGTCTCATTTGCACCAAACCATCAACCTGGGCAATAACAGAACATACCATTAACAAGAAACATACTGCAACAGGACTGTAACATATGTCCTTTAGAAAAACCTAGATAAAACTCTGGATTAATAAGATTCCTCAGAGAAAGTGTCAGATATTATCTAGACACTCTGAAATAGAAAACAAAGAAATAAAATAATCACTCAATTATCTCAATCATAATAAAGTGGTTATATAAAAAATATGAGAATTTAACAGCCTGATAAGCCTAACTTCTGGATTGTTCAAACTTGTTCATGGTAAACATTCATATTTTTTACAAAGTCTTCACACTGTTTAGTTTTTTAAAGACGAGCTAGTTGAGCAATTGGATTTAAAATCCCATTGAATACATGTAATGAATTCAACAGCTGTCAGAAAAAAAACCCCACACACTTATTCTAAAACATGAAGGATCATTACTTTCAGTAATTAAGAGGAGATTCCTCCAGGATAAAACTGTATCCTGTTGTTTTTACTAATCAGAATTAAAGAGAGTATGAGTCTCTAATTTACCACAGATACTTTATTAAGCTTAAGCATAAACAAATATTTTAACTTGGATTATAATTACCCTTTTGCTCATGCATATTGTATTTCTTTTGAGTGATGCTTCTCTACTGTTAAGATTTATCTGTTTCAGATCCACTCTTTTTGCTTGGATTAACACCTCTAAAAAAGTAGTTTCTGATGTGTTCAGCATTAACACTACAGGGTACAAACAAAAATGCCTGTTCCCCTGAGTTCAGAACCAATGGTTGCTCTCAGTAGCTTCATGACTTTTCTGTCAAAATAAAAAAGAGCTATCTTAGTCTCTAATGAGTAGAAGCTTCAATTCTATCAGCCCTTGATTCTGAAAACATCCCTACCACTACTTAGATTTCTTAAAGTAATTCTAGAGAAACAAATAGAGACACAACATTAAATATAGGTATTGAAGGGAGCAAGTTTCAGGCCAGGAGTTTCAGTAAAGGAGAAGAAACATCATTCTCTTATGCCCAGAACTGAAAGGTATAATCAGAAACCCTGAAACAATATAGTCCAGCTATCAGAAATGAATTAATGACTTCACTGAAAAATAATGATAATCACCAAAATTTATAGTTCACACACTGGATCTATGGTCAGTATCCATTACATTTACACTGTAAAAAGCTTTGATTTTTTCTGTAATGTTAGCAAAATCTTGCATGTATCATATAACTTAAGTATAATAGAAATCAGAACTTTGTCCAAGTCAGAAATACTCATTTTCTAGATATTTAGACATTTCTAAGGAAGCTATTAAAATATAAAAATTGTCCCCCAAAAAATAGAGCATGCAATTTTTAGAAACCTATTTAAAATTATTTTGTAAAATTTAAAATATGTATAAAATGAAGCAAAACACACACAATTGCTGAAAATAAATGTTTGGAAAGTGCTTCATAATGTTAGTTTGAAAGTCTCATATGTGTTCTTATATTCATAGTAAAAGATTGAAATATATTTCACTGAAACTCCAAAGCCATGGCTGGATGGGAAAGGAATCTTAAAAAGCTATTGATGACTTCATATTCTACTGTTTAAGATGAGATCATAATTTTAAGTATTCATATTTATTGTCTGCTAACTGTTTGCTCCCCTTTTATACTTTGGTGAAAATTTAGTTTCATTTCAAAATATGGCATTCATTAAATTCATGAAATTGAACCCCATTATTTTAATTAAAAATGCATTAAATAGTTCTTCTATCATAGCATTTCTCTCAGCATAAAATCATCATAGATTTCCAAAGAACTGAAAGGAAAATATACAGTGTTGAAAGGGAGGGAATTCAAAACTGTGTTACTGGCTGCCAGAAACTTCATGTATGTGATTAAAAAGCAGTGGAAGGTTTAAAAGCCTAGTTGACTGCTTAAGGTCATTGAACATTGAAAAACGGAAGGAGATATGCTAAGTGAGAAAAAGAAAATGAACTAAAAGTTACCTGCCTCCAAGACAATTTACTGCAATCCCAATATAATCAGGAGTGTTTTTGAAGACTTAGCATTTCTTTTGACTAAAGAAAATACAATTTTACAAAATGGATCAAACTAACCCAAAGATTTCTACAAGTGTCACCACTGTGATAATTTAATAACTCCTCTGAGAGTGCTGTTCTAACTTGCTTTACTTCTTGTACTTTTTAACCTTTGGTAGTTATAGAGAATTTTAAAAACACTAAGACTTCCTTGAAGCAGAAGGATAAAACACTCCCTTCTCCTCCATTGCTCTATTAGTCCCCTTTCTACTTCCCCCAAATTATATCATTCAAAAAGTGTCTCATAAACAAATCAATTTATCTGACACTGTGATCCTCTCTAGTGCATTTCTTCAGATCATCCAGATAATGGAAAAGATGTCTCATCCCTACAGTATCTCACCAAAACTCTGCTTGAGGAATATAGATGGTGTGAGATTAAACTAGGCTGTAGAGAGAGATGCTTCTTCTACCCCTATCCAGCTCATAAAATCCTATGACAAATTGACCACTGATGGCCTCCACATTAACTCTTTGAACTCTCACCATTCTAGGAAGGTGGAAATCATATTTTGACATCCTTACCAACAGAATACAATGTAGAGCATATAGCAGCACTCACATAAATCATTCACAAGGTTACACCTTTCCATCAAAGTAATACCCTGCCTTCTGCATCATAGTCCCTGAGCTACCATCTGTGAGCCTTTAGTGAAATGTGCAAAAAGCTGGGAGATTGAAACTCCTATTTTCTCTTGAGAGACTCTGCTGAGCTTAAGCAGCTCCAGTACTCATAACTTGTACTTTCTGTCAAAAGAGGAAATTATGTTTTGCTTCTTTTTGCTGATGATATTTTTTCCCCTTTTTTTTTTTTCCCAAAGAGGACTGAACCAGGGAAGCCTATTAAAATTGTTAAAAAACAGAACTTGCAAATAAATCCATTGAAGAAAATAGAGCCAAGTGGTGTTTGCACCTTTATCATTCCGGTTTAGTTTAAAGATGAGTAGCAAAAGCACCACCATAATATTCAAATATCGTTTAAAAAAATCATTCCTATTATGAAAATAAAGCATTTGAAGATACTGTTTAAATATTTTCCAGCTTATAGATGTCAATTTTGATAGCCAAACCTGTAAACTTGGCTGACATGGTTAGTTTATAGCCACAAAAGAGAATAAAAAAAATACAGAGGTTTTCTGAATTTATCAATTGTTGTGGAAATGCCAAACACATTATCTTTTAGAAAATGTTATCATTCATGTGCATTTATTTGAAAAGTTCTTATTTGGTTTCTTGTAGGAGTTTTATTGCTTTGGCTTTCTTTCTTCACAGTGCCTGTGTTATTTCTCTGGCTTATTATGGAATTAGATTTTTTGCACTTTTCCATCTGTTCATTTGAAATTTCTCATTCCCTCTCACCCATTAGATCAAACTCCAGGCTTTCAAAATTTAAAGGGCCCCAGGACTGCTTTTGACTAACTGAAAAACCTTCTACTAATTTTCAAAGATCAGCTAAAGCAAAATAGATACAGATATAGATTAGCTATAGATATAGATATAGATAGATACATAAGTATTATTAGGTGTGTATTGAATTTTGCAATAATGTAATAATTTCACTGTCCATGAAACACGACAACTATTCTTAAAAAATACTTCTTTGGAGATATGCAATTTGAACATGAATAGGCAAACACCATGTGAAAGTCTTGCAAAGGAGAGGTGAAATCCATTTTTAGTTAATGTTTCCCGACTGAAAAGATTATGGGGAGACTTGCCTTTTAAAATCAACTTGTTTTTCTGAAACTTTTTTTATGCATTACTTCACTGATATCATCCATTCCTGTGCAATTATTCATACACGAAAAAATCCATCACTGTGATGCTCAAAGGATGCAACTGAGACTGAACACACTAATACATTTGTTTGCAATGGAACCACCGTCATTGGTGTTGAATGAAGTTCAGCAAAATTTCAAAATCTTCTGCAGTGCAGCTAATATGGGGAAAATAAGAGGATTTTAATAAAACAGTTTAATCTGGTACATTTCAGTTGCTTTGGCATGCAGCTTTCTATAATTGTGGAGTTATAATAAAAGTACTTTGCAGACAGAGCTCTAGTCCTTGTGAGCTGTTGGAATAGAAACTTAGATGGGTGCAGCCAGAATTCTCCTGACCTCTTCTTAAGAAATTTAAGATATTATCTTAGCCATGGTAAAGGGAAAACCTTAGGTTATCGAACTGAAATCCAGCTTTTTGTCTCAGGTAAAAACCTGCTTACTGACAGAAATGAGTCTTGGTCATGGTCAGATTGAAATAATGGAGAACAAATTCACAAAGTAGCATAACAACAGAGACATTAAAAAACATATACAAAGAGTTTTTATTTTTTTTTTTAATTAAAGGGAAGAAAAAATTTTGAAATGGTCAGATTGAAATGTATGAATTATTAAAATAACACCTCCTGAAATGTTTTTATCTTGATTTTTTCTTTTTACAGACAAACTTTGATATCTTGTGGGAGTTGGTGCAACTCCAACTCTGTACACCAAATTATTTCTTTCTTTAATCTAGTGAAATCTGGGCATTCAAGGAGGGTCAGGACAGCTCTAATGAGTTATCCATAATAAAGTCGTATCCTTACTGTATATCTGACAATTTTTGCCAAGTCCCAGATGCTGTGGCAGCAGTGATTTATTCAGTACAGTCAAACATGTAGGACAAAGAAGAGGTTTGTCAGCCAAAAACTCTAGAATGAATGAATTATTGAAAGGAAGCCTAGGGACAGCCCACTGGGATATAGAGACATTCATTTGATTCAAAATTCTCATAAGTCAAATTCCCCCAATAATGTAAGGTTGCAAGATCTTTGATTTCTCCGTGTCAGACATTTACATATTTCGGGTATGACCCTTGTAGCCAAGCATACCACTGTGCTCATTCATCACCGAGTTATCTCTGGATTACACATTATACTTTTCATGCTTTTAGCTATTCTCCTTGAATATCTGTAAAGTGAACCTGCAGGAATTGTACAGAATGTTGTAGTGACTGGTACATTAGGTTGCTCTGGAGATATGAACTGTGGCAGACAGACAAAATTTGTTCTAATGTACTCTTTTGAAGGGACTACTAAATAAGTTAGAGTGATCTGGAAGGTTTTGCTTTGTAAAGAAGGTTTCTTTACTTGTAGGAGACAAAATCCACATTAAAATTTGGAGGGAAGATTCTGCATATTAGTAGAGTTTATTCAAAAAAGGTTAATGTTTCAATATAACATTAGTGTGATATCCTTCTCCACCTCACTCCCACCCCCCACCCCACAGCCCCCACATTGTTTCAGGAACAGATATCTTTAAGAGACAAAATGTAAATACCAACTGTATGCATTTTTCCTCAGGATAACTGATTTAGCTTTCAAGCAAACAAAATATGAGAGTCTACACACCTTGAAAATGTCAAGAACATTTTCCTTTCAATGTTTGTATAGATGCCATTGCCAGAATGCTTCAAATTCTGGGTATTTCCTTACTCAAACACTGTCAGATCAATGAAAAATTATTCTAAATATGTCCTTGAAACCATCAAACAACATTATTCTTCTATGTTGATGACTAAGAAAACTAGAGAGCACAATAGAATTCAATAAAACAACCATGATCATTATGTCAGAAAGAAGTTTGCTCTGACTGGTACAGAGCTACTGAAGTGATGGATGCATGAGAAGCACAAGATAATTGATAACCAGAGGTGTGGGATGCTGCTTTTCAAACTGAGCAGAAAACTCCATTTAATATCTATTCAATCATAAAAAATTGTAGAGCCCCTGAGGTGTCAAAAATATGCTAATACACACATTCTAGTTTGTACTTGCATCATGGTTCTGCAAACAGAGAGGCTCCTGTACTGTGATCTGCTTCCTACTGCCAAAAAAACATTTCAATGAACGAAAGAAGGAATAGCACATCCTCTTCTGTGGGATAAGATTTTCTCATGTCTCTTCAGCAGTAAATACATTTTGTTTTGTCTGTTTTTATACTGTTGTGAAATATGTGGATTTAGGCAATTAATTGTGCTCATGGTGATGGAAAAAGGAGCTTTATTGATCTCAGTTCCACTTTGTGAATTCTAGTGAGTACAAAATGCTGAACATAAGTACCTAGGCACTTACACTGTCATTCTTTCCACACCTGGGACTCTAGCCAGGCTTCTAACATATGAACTAAGACTTTATTCTTGGAATTTTCACCATAAAGATTTATTATTCTCCATTGTCTTGAAGCCAATATATTAATTTATATTTCTGTAAATAAATATGAAATGCAACCATTTGGTGGTTTAAGAACATATCACAATAAAATAAATACAATAACCAAAGTAGAAAAATATCTTCACTTTCATCTGAAGTTAAAGAGTAAAGATTAAACTAAAGTATACCAGCACCTAAATTGTATTTGTGTAAGCATTTTTTTTTAATCAAAATCCAGTATATTGTGTAGAAAGCATTATATTAAACATGGAGATTCTTCTCACTTGTTCTAATGGGTTTTGAACAAGATTCAAAATAATTAAGCATGATGAAAGTTCTACAAAGGAGATGATTAGTTAAGTAAATTATAGATGAATTGAACTTGCTTTTTGCTTTCCCATCTTTCTTTTTGAGGTTTCCAGTTTTAGAATTCTCAAGGTGTGAGCTTACAAAAGAAACTGAAAAAATATATTGTGGAAAGACTGTGCTGTCTGGCCAATTACATTGCCAGTATCTTAAAAGACACAGTATTATAATATACAGCATTGCAATTAAACTTGCATTGCAAAAAATATAATCTGTTTATGTTTTAAGTGCTTTGGTTATAGTGATTGTGAAGAATTTTTTTTTGACTTCCATAAGGTAAAGTTTTGTGATTTAAATGTACCAAAGTGAATCATAAGCAGTTTTCAATATATTTTTGAAATGGCAATAAGAATTTTATTTTACTTTAGGATGTGATTAGGTATTTGCAGGCTGAGCCTGATTATTTCATAGAAAAAGCAAAAGCAAAATTTCACTTTTAGAAAGCTTCATATACTCTGATACACTGGTGAATTAAGTATAATAAAATAGCAGTAAATACCTATAAATTAATAATTTCCAATGTCAGCCTAACTGAAGAAAATTTCATAGTCTTTTAAAAGTCATTATAAAGAAATTTTGTAGGCTACTTTAATAGCAGTGGTAGTAGCAGTAGTAGTAGTAGTAGTAGTAGTAGTAGTAGTAGTAGTAGTAGTAGTAGTGTTTATCAGGCTCATAGCCTAACAATTATGAAGGTCTTATTAAAATTTATACCTTACAGAAAATAATCTAATGTAAATCGTAAATTCTTTCAGTGGATAAATATCCCCATGTGACACTGTATATAATCACAATTATATATATGAACTCATAGGATGGCAAACAGTTGTGAGGAGCTGGGTTTTAAAAGATGAGTTAAGATTCAAGGATCCAGAATGGACTGAATTTTCTTCTTAGAGCCATTGTAAAATGTTAATTTCTGAGCCAGAAGCCAGCTCCTGTGAGCAGCTCAGGAATGTCTGCAGTTTCTCACAGCAGGTGAGTTCAGCAATTGTTACTGAGCAGTCATCCTCAGGACCAGGCACTGCACTCTGACAGTCAATGTTAGTGATCTGTAAAACAGATTTTTCAATGGGAGGATATAGGAATCAACAGCTTCTGCTAAAGAAATTTTAACTGGGATTTTTATGGAGACTTTCAAGTGTTTGAAAGGATTCTACGAAAACTTCTAGACAATTAGCTTACAATGTTCATCTTCTTTATATAATATTGAAATCAAGATTACGTATAAAAAATATGTGATTTAGAAATCAATCAGTTTGTTGTCAAGGTTAATTGCAGAAGGAATAAATTTGCATATAGAATTTGAGAGGTAAAAAGAAACACTACTGAACATATTTGAATTCAGAATTTTTTGTTCCCTGTTAAAAATGTCAAAATTTTGTAACTTACTTACATGAATATAATTTTAGATGTCTTTTTTTTCCACGTTTGTTTGTTTGTTTGTTTGTTTGATGTTTGTTGTACTATCAGAATTTTTTTTTCTTTTACTATCCATCACAGTAGAGAACAGTATTTCAATTCTAGCATAACGTGATTTTTAAAATAAATAGACAAGTTGAGTATCATTCTTAAAAACATATTAAAAGCAAACACACCAATTGTATCCCCTTAATATTTACATAGTATACCTTTTGAAGGAATACAGGTTAAATATAATTGTTTAAGTAAATGTTCTTTGTTATCCTCTTCCAGAAAACTTCCCATTTTTCCATACATTTCTTTGATGACTTAAAGATGTCATCACTTAATATTTACCACCTGAAAGCTGTGCAATTTTGTTAATTTCAGTGCAATAGGAAAACAGCAGATTCTCATCTGAAATCTCTGATGTCTGCAATAGTAATCTGAATATCGAATAACCTCCCAGACTTACTCTGTGCTTTGATGTTTCTTTAGTGTTTGAACACTACACACCAGATTTTGAAAAAACTTTTCATGTACATGTCTTTTTAAAGCAGGATAATATCCATGGCCTTGCAGTCCTGTAACTAGGTACTGATTTGCAGACCAAAGGCATTGTCACTTACCCTCACAGATCACAAAGCCTCAAGGAAAAATTGGTTGTGATTTCTTTATATATTGTCATGGAAATACACCACAAGACAGAGCACATCTTGTGAGTAAGGTTGCATCAAGAACTGCTTTCAAAGCAACTAGGACTGAAAACATTATGCCCTGAGCTGATTATTAAATGTAATGTTCATACATTTGCTCTCAAGTGTAATGATTCTTTCATGATGTCTGATACTATTTTCCTGAAAGCCAAACAGCAGTATAATCATACCTCATCTTTCCTCAGAAACCTAAGTTCTGAGCATCCATCATTTCTGAAGAAAGATAGAAGACCTGGTTCTAATAAAATGCTTTAAATATTTGAAGACTAGTTTTTGTAGAGCTAATGTTACAGTGTGTTCTTTTTGAAGTCAATATTTTTGAGCAGCAGGCACAGTATCACAAACCAGAAAAACTTTGAGTTGCTATGGTTAATGAAATCATTCTGTCATTGAACCATAAGCTGACTGAGTGCAACCTTTTGGTTCTCTCTCTGCAGTAAATTAAAACATGTTGATTTTAAGCCATGCTCACAGTTATCTTCTTGATAACAAGGATTTGGTCTAGGGAAGACTGAGAGGGGATATTAATGCACGTAAATATCACAAAGGCAGGTGCCAAAAGGATGGTGCCAGATTCTTTTTGGTGCTACCCAGTCACAGGCTAAGTAGCAATGTCCATAAACTGAAATATAAGAAGTTTTTCCTCAACACAAGACAGAACTTCTTTACATTGCAGGTGACAGAGAACTCTGTCACCTGCCCAGGATGTTGTGAAGTCTCCATCTCCAGAGACATTCCAAATCTACCTGGATGTGTTCCTGTGTAACCTGATCCAGGTGACCCTCCCTTGGCAGGGTGTTGGACTGGATGATCTTCAGAGGACCTTTCCAGCCCTAACAGCTCTGTGATTCCATGATTTGGGGTTATTTATATGATGTCAATTTGATCCTTAATTATGAAAAAGGGGTGGAAAACTAAAAACAATTACCTGTGGAAATTTATTGATATACTGTAATCAGACCACCTTGGATTTCTATCCTTGTTCCTGTTTGTTACTGAATTAATTCTCTTCACAGCAAGCCAAAATTAATAAACTATTTCAGTTTTTTTTTTAAAGTCTGAGACTTAAGAGTTGTTAAATTTTAGAAGTATTTTCTGGATAGACAAATTACTGATGTCTTGGTGGACATAAACGGACGCTGTAGGGGCAGAATGATAGACATCTATATTCCAAAGATAAACACACCAAGGCTGGACTTCCAGCATAAAGGGAAATGAAAAAAAGATGAACTGTGAAAGAAATTGTGCGAGTAAATAATTGTTTAATTATTGACAAAGAAAATTAACTAATGTTCAAGAATGGATTTGGAAGACAAATCTCTAGTGAAGAGAACTGGTAACATGGATTTAAAATAATAGTCATCACTTCACTGAAGAACCTGGTTATGAAGCAACAGATAATAGAATATTTCAAAGTCATGATGGTGGATTATAAATTTTATTCAAACATATATATAAAACAAAATGCCATCTGTTATGGAGAGAAAGAAAACATGGGATCCAATTCCTGATGATCAAAAAATTGTCTACTCTTTGTTCTGATTATTTTTAAGACTGCAAAATAAAATCAGATATATTCTACAGAAATGTTGTCCATAAACATAATCTCTCTTTTTTGTTAGCAATGCATCTTGGCTATTAGACTATAAAGAATAAATCATTAGTTCTGCTTTATTAAGTTCTTCTCATTAATTCTTTGCAGAGTAACATGTTTTTTGGGAAGGATGCACAAATTGCACAAAACCTGACTATAGTAGTTCCAGATATTGTCTGAGCATTCTGCAGGAGAGGTAGTCATCTTTTGTTCCAAGAAGGAAGCAAATGTAGTTTTCCCTTCTGTAGCCATGAAGTTTTATATGAAAGCTTACATCTTCTTTTCCCACAAACCTTCTGAATTAAAGAATGAACTTTTTTTTAAAGGGTAGCTTAAGTTTGTAGATGTAAAAAAAGTTTTACTCTTTGAATCCCAAACATCAGTTTGCAGCCACATGTGAGGTCCAAACACTGGGAAACAAGATTTTAGCCATACTTGTATTCTTGTACCAGGATGATTTTAGGCATTTCTCTCTGCAGGATTCAGGATGTTGTGAACTGAGTTTTATATATCTTCCTCTACCCATCCAGTGTAAATAAATGTAAATAGGAAACTGAATTTTGTTTTATACATTTTCCTCACATACTATCTTCTTTCTGTTTTTTTAATTGTAGTTTCTACATTACCCTTTAGGCTCAGCCTTGAGCCATGTGTAATTTTAATTCATTAGGAAAATAATTCAGTTTTACAAAAAATTTTTGTTGAAATATGCTAACATCGTCAGCAGATGACCTTTCAGATCTCAATAACACTTGATGTCATAATTAAAAAAACACCTTTAACAGTTTTCAGAGTTTGTGTACTCTTTCCCATTAATTAAACACAGTACTGCACCATTTCTTGTCAGAAAACACTATAGATTTCTTTTTCATTCAAGACTTCTAGTATGTTCAACTTGAATTAATTTCTTTTACTGTCATATTATATACATAATGGAAGCTCATTACAAAAGTTTAACTTTCTCTCTATATTCATATTTTATATTTGTATATTTGTTGTGAGTCATATATTTGTTGTGGGAGTACAACAACAATAAATATTTTAAAAATAAGTGTAAACTTGCTTTTAATCACATACTGTGTTTTGATTACATGGAAAATAAATCGGAAGGGAAAGAATGGTCATGCCTATCTCAGTTTGTTTGCACAGAGGTAAATTCTATACAAATTCTATTTTATATTTCTAATGTGTCTACTTTCATTTTCTGTAGTTTCTTTTTTGGTAGATATGTAATAAATTACAGACAAGTCTGCTTTCCAATTTTTCTTCATCACAGTTTCATTTATCTTCTTGGAAACCAGATTCCTAGTATCCAGACTTCCCTCCTTTCTCTGGTAGTCATTAACTATTCTGCTATCAGACTGTGAGGAAAGGCTATGCAATGGAAGCTCCTGTGTTCATTTTTCTCATTGCTCTACCTGAGCACCCTCAAGAAGATTAAGCAATGCATCTGTGTACCTGTCATATATAATCCATGCTCTCATTCTCTGCCCAAGGAGAAGAATTCTGTATGTAGCAGAGTGGTTCTTCTGACTCCAGAAATCTGCTGGAAATCTGTTAAGAGGATTTTTGGCAGGGCACTATTTGCTCATTCCTCCAGGGCAATCATCAGATTCATTCCCTCAAAATAATGACCACTACAACCCCTCCCCCATCTTCTCAGACTATTCTCTTTGTCTTTTATTGCTTTTATGCTCTGACAACAATGAATGCCAAGATAAATAGCTTAACATGCAAATAGAAAATACTGATTATTTCATTTTCAGTAAACCAGTACATCTGGTTTCTAGCAAATGCATTAGAACATTTCATTCTGATCAAAAATTGGCAAAAAAAAGGTAAAACTGCTTCCCTATGTAAATGCTTATATACAATATCACATTGCAAGATATTTCCAAACTCCCTTTTTCATACCAATCAAACAAAAAATAAAATCCAAAACCATAGTTTCATATAAAACCGGTATTTTGACAATATGCTGAAAATAAAACCTAATCAGAATAAAAAAATAATTAGAAATCCAATTCTATTGTAAACCTGCCTAGAATTGCAACATTTCTCTGAGAAAGAGCTGAGAAGATAAATCAACTTGTCTTGATTTCTTTTCAGTGCAATCTATATTTTATTGTATTTTATACTTATTCCATAGAAGAGAGTTAAGGTTTATTGCACAAAGGAGATACAACTGTTTGACAAGATTTTCTGGGCTCTGATTTGAGATTTTCTTTACCCTCCTGATTTTATCCAAGATTCTTGAGAGGCTCTCAGGAATCCTCTGAGGAATCTGGAGGTATCACTGCTCCCAGGTAAGGATAGCCACAGCAGCCCTAACGTCTGACAACCTTTGTAGCAGCCTCTAGTAGTATTTAAGAAGATCCCAGCAGTCCTTGATCACAAAATGCTTGAAGCTTTTGTTTCTTCTAACCCTTGATCAGGGAAAATCAGGCACCTTTAGCACAGCTAACAGGTTTGTGATCTGTTTGTACATCAATTTGGGAAAAAAAGAAAATTACAAATGTGGGGGGTTAGCAGGTCTGCTGAGATTGGTTTTCGCATCCTCGTGAATGGCAGTGATGTAGCACAGAGCAGCTTCTGGTAGCTGTTAGAACTGTCCCTGCAGTTTTGGTGCCCTTGACCCAGGGGTGCTTCAGGAAGAGGGAGCAGCTCTGCAACAAGACTGAAGTTGTGAGGGAATGCTGTCAAATGAAGCAGCTGAGCTGTGCTAATTGAGTCTGAAACCCAGAAGCAAACAAAAAACAGTCAATTATGGCAGTGAGTGCCTTCTTGCTGCAGTTTGCCTGGCCTGTCATCTAGGAAGGTTTCCCACTTAGCAAAGAGAATTCAGAAAGGAAGGAAGATGATGATCCAAAAGCAAATAAGAAAGTGGTGAACAGGGGCTATGTGAACAGAAAGGTTCTAAAAATTGACAAGGCAGGGCTCAAGTGGGATTGCCTCAAGCATATTCATGTCAGTCTTAGATTAGGACCAAGTACACCTTTGTTGATCAGTAATTCTTGTACCAGTCTTAATTAACTGAATGTAATTATTTCAAATACTTACTGAGTGTATCTTTGCCATTTCAAGAGCCTGTACATAATATATCTTATTTTCTCATGAGAAAGCATCATTATTTTCTCCATTTTTCTTAAGCATACCTCACAATGCTTGTCATGGGAGTAGTTTATTGTGATTTTTAAGTGATTCATTCTTTGCAAAAAATCGCCTTTACTTAAAATGATAACTCTAAGTAATCAGCAAGACAAGTTGTTTTTCAGAAAGAAATCGGCAATCATTGTTAGTGTGAGGAAGTTAAAAACTGCCTAACAGTTTGATCTGCTGACTTGGTACATCCAAAAGTAAACCTATTTTCCCCATAATTTTGAATACACTAAAATATTGTTATATAAAGTGTTGATCCTTTGATGAAAATTCATTCTTGATTTGATTGGACTAGTTGTAAGTACAATGATAGCAGCTGGAATGCAGGTTTGAGTTTTTCTTAGAGATTACAGCAGATGGATGTAAAAACAATAATAATAATAATAATAGTAACAATAATCCAAAAGTTCCATTTTGGCCCTTGGTGGAAGCCTAGTGAAAACATCCATAGAGGGTGTACAGTCACAGTAGAAAGTAAAATTTAATGCTAGATCTTTAGTCACCTACTTAAATCCCACCAGACTTAAATGTCTGCTCATGTTTATTTTCAGTCTTCACTTGTTATTGAGAAACAGAAAACAGCATTTGATATCAAGACAGGGGATAAAGTTTCACCTTATAAAAGATGCATTTATTCAATATATACAATACAACAGCTATTCAGTTTTTATTTAGCCAAGTTTCCAAATATACTCTTATTCCAAAGAAACTCTTTAAAGGAGAAAGTTCGAAAGCATAGTTAGCCATCCTCAGTATCTTCAAATTACTTCTCTGCTAATTTAAACACTAATTGCTATGGGGCTACTGCTGATCACTGATGATTAAAATATTCCACATAACAACCTTTTTCAACCTTTCACTCACTGGGAAAGAGCTTTGGAATTGTTTGGGATTTTTGTCTGGAGCTAAACTAACAAAGAAGTACAGTTCCTTTTTTGGAAACTAAATTAGTTTCTGAAGCATAATTTCTTCATAATTATCTATAGTGAAAGATTCATATTTGAAGTCTGACTGCCTCCTTTTACCAGTATACAGTATGTCAGAGTGACGGATCTGTCACCATGTGAATCCTAGGACAACAGGGACAGCATTGCCTCCAAGTGGAGGAAAGAAGGAAATGTGCTAAAGGAGTGTGTTCTAGTTTAGCAAAGCCAGTGACCAAAATGTCTAAGCCTGGATACAGTCACATTGAAAACTCCTCTTTCTCTTCTTTGATGTGGCCTTAATAACCACATATGCTTTGTTTAAGCAGCACCCTCTGTTTTATCCCATTTTTTCACCTTAAGCAAGTGGTCAAATCCATTGGCTAAGCCCCTCTACAGAAACAGTAATTTTTTATTGATACATTTTCAGTTTAGGAATCACCTTGAAGAAATCAGGATTTTTTTCTAAAAGAAAAGCTTTAAAAATTCTTCTGAGTTCTTTTGTGACTGTATACAGGGGGAAAATATGGGTGTGGCTTCAAGTGGTTCGAAGTTTTCCTTATTGAAACTTTATCTAATGTTTAATCGTTATTTTTCCACTTGTGTCTCAAGAAGGAAAATTTCAAGGTGAAAAATTTTTAGAAAACTCCATTAGTAAAATGAACAGTAAAGGTTCACTACATAACAGTGTGAGAATGTGTTCTATTGCAAGTTAGTGAATGTTCTCTTTTCAGGTACCATGACAACACCATTTCCATCTAGCAGGATGAGCTTCCTTGGAACGATGACAAAAGCCATAGTTCCATACACAGTTGAATCCCAGTAAATTACTTCACTGTGAGGTGCTGAGGCACTCAAACAGGTTGCCCTGTGAATACTCAATCCCTGGAAGTGTTCAGGGTCAAGGTAGATGGGACCTTGAGTAACACTGTCTATTGAAAAATGTCCCTGTGCATGGAGTTGACAAACTTAAAATGTTCCTTCCAACTCAAACCATTCTATGATGTTATGATTTTCTCTTGAATTGTTTCCATAGATATCAATAAAACTACATTTGGAATATGTGAAAATATAATTTAAAAAAATATTTCTAAATTTAAGCTTAAGCCTCATGAATCTTGGTGTGATGTTAAAATAAGGCAGCAGTTTTAAGGCAAATTGGCCCAAAAAAATTGGTGATAAACTATCTAAATATCATTATATCTAACAATTTTTTTCACATAGTTTTCTGTGATAGTTTTCATGTACCAAAGTTTATGCTTTGATCTCAATAAAAAAATCCTGAGGCAGTGAAGTGTTAACTTCAATCACTATTGAAGATTTTACTTCAGGAATCCAAAAATGGATTGTTTGTAGATGCATAGTAGAGTATATGTTAATATTTCAGGAGTCTTGCATAAATAAGAAGTTTATTAATCAATTAATTATAAACCAAGGATTAATTAAAGGCAGTAAAATCAAATCACATTCTATAATAAATTAATCTTTCACTTTTTCCTTGAAGAGAAGAAAAAATATGTATTTGAGAGAAAACTATAGGATATATTAAGAAAAGTTATGTACCTCTTCTTCCTATCCAGAAAATTTTCTCAGAACCCTTACAGAGACCTCCATGAAAAGAGTGTAGGAGGACAAAGATGAGAAAACCCAGACCAGCTTTTTTTGCTTTATATTTATTTGGCTTGAAAAGGTGTTCTCTTCACACAGTCATAATATAAATTTTCATTAAAATATTAATATTTTATCAAGGGTGTGGAAGTGACAAGGAAGATGTCTATATCTATCTTTAACAGTAAGCTAATGCTAAACTCTGCTTTTTGCTTCATTTCTATATTAACAATACAAACTTAAAATTCATGCAATGAACAAAAATCCAGGGCAGATGGCTGAATTTTCTACCTTGGAATCACCATTTATTTCACATGTGTGAACTGACCTCAGCTGAACTTATGTAATTTAGGATCACATCAGAGATGAGAAGAAACTCAAGAAAACGTTTTGTGGCTGGTTGGGACATGGGGATGGAATGGGGAAGATGTTTGTGGATGTGAAGCAAAGCCAAATGTTATCGTTTCCACCATATTAAATATAAAATAAGTATTATGACTTTGGAATACCTTTTGTCAATGTGTTTCTAGTCCCCCTTATTCAATTTAATTAGACTAAGATAGTTAAAAATCTACTAATGATTTTGACAACCCTGGCTTTGGAAGGTCCCATTCAAGACTGTATTTAATTGATCCTTCACAAAGATGACTGTGGTTTTTTCAAATCAGACCACTCAGGTGCTTCCAGATGGGTCCCAGCGTGTTGTACAATCAAAATCACTACTCACATTCTCAAAATCATGGTTAGAGGTGCCTAGACCTCATTAAAAGCATGTTTATTATTCAGAAACAGACACCTCATTGCAATAGGTAATGTGAGTCCAACAGGTTCTTTCAGTAGTGCAGACTACTCTCAGAACAGCAGCAGCAGCAGCAGAAAAGCACTCTGCCCTTGGTGGCTGCATCTTACAAAGTCATGGCAGATGAAAACTAGCAAAATGAATTTGTGTCTGATGGGTTGTTTTTGCCACGACAGCTGTGCTTTGAAGGTGGGCAAGCCAAGGAAGTTAAGTTTGGCTCACGCAGAGTGTTTGGCTCTGAATCAGCTCTGTGCCCATACATCTGAATGAGCCAAGATAGTAGGAATATTTTGGCATTACCTTCTGGCTGTCACAGTGACCTTATATATCACTTCACGCACTCTCCCTTTTGTATGTGTATAATCAGTTCCAATGGATCGACTAATGTTTTGGCATGAGTTTGCCTTGGCTCTGGCTTCAGATTTTCTGGCCTGTTTATACAAGTTCCATCCAGCATGCCTATAAAATTCATTAACATATATTTAAGAATAACTAATATACATTTTTATGTTCTAGAAAATGGGAAAAAGGATGAGGGATAAATCTGAAGAAAAGATGTTGAAAATAAAATAAGCAAAGAAATTACCATAGAACTTCTACTCTTCTCAATGTATCAAAAAATGTCAACATAACACTTGATATTTTTCTAGTTGCTCAGCTGACCTATCATGTATGTGAAATGTACAGGGCTTGGTGTGTATTTATACACATTCATATATTTTTATGTAGGGTGTATGTATGACTGTCAGATCATTATGTAAGAATGAGGGGGAGATTGACATCAAGGAAAGATTGGAGTATAATAGTTTTATTTGCCAGCACTGGAAGAAGTTGTTTCAATGTGATATTATTGGTCTCAGAAATTGTAGGCTATAGTTTTAGAACGTGATCTGTTACATAAACTATGTATTTTCACAGAGTAGTGCCATCAATAATATTTCCTAGTTTTAATTTAGTCTGGTGATTAACTTTTTGAATTTAGACATATATAAGTGTTGTGGTTTAACTCCATCTGGCAACTAAGTACAGCGCAGCTGCTTGCTCACCACCATCCCCTCCATGGTGAGATGGGGAGGAGAATGAGAAAGGTAAAACCTGTGCATTGAGATAAGAACAGTTTAGTAATTGAAATAAAATAGAAGAAGGAAGAAGGAAGAAGGAAGAAGGAAGAAGGAAGAAGGAAGAAGGAAGAAGGAAGAAGGAAGAAGGATATAATAAAAAAATATATAGAAATAACACCCAAAAGAAACAAGCTATGCAAAATAAAATTGTTCACCACTCGATGACAATGCCCAGCCCATACCCCAGCAATGATTGGTGTCTTCTCAGCCAAGTCCCCTAGTATAGATTCCACTGGACATTTTGAATCAGTTGTCTTGGACCTGCTGCCTCCCTGTTTCTTGTACACCTGATCACTGACTGATGGTCAGCACTTCTTAGCAACAACTAAACTATCGAAGTGTTATCAAGATTATTCTCATACTAAATCCAAAATACAACACTGTACATGCTACTAGGAGTAAAATTAACTCTATCCCAAAGGAAACAAGGACAACACGGCATTGATTAGACTAGAGGAGTAAATGAGTCCCAAGGTTTATGCCATCATATGTACTGGTATAAACTGGTTAATATTCCTAATTATTTTTAGATCTCTGCAGAACATCTGTTATCCGAGATTGACTTTTTTGTACATAAGATTTGGATTGACACAACAAAGCAGGAAGAAAAATTCTTAAAAACTGATGTTTTTGAAATTACTTCACCTCTTTTCATTGTAGTAAAAGTTATTAACCAAAGTGAAGAAATGGACTTCACTGGATTAAACACAACACATAAATATATAAAATGTCTTTATTCCAAATAAAGCCATCTGAATAAGGACAAGTAACCCATTATCCCTCAGAAAATTGTGTATTTGTAACATTTGTTATTTCACCCAAAGTCCTTAAAGAAGAATATGATTAATTGAAAAATAAATAGGTAACCTCATGAAGAGCTATTATTCAAAATAATTCTTCTTCTATTAAATGATAGAAATTATTTTTCATGTTGATGATGGGAAAATAATAGTAATAAAGAAAATAATCATAAAGAAGCTTATTTGTGTTACTGTGTTCTCTGTCTTAACCGAGGCTTGGAGGAAACATCTCTTGAGTTCAAATTCTGGGTCCATTTAGTGTCGCTTCACTCTGCTGAATTGTGATGAGGATATACACAGCAGGGGTTATATTGAGGTCACCAATTGATTTCATTTAGGATAATTCACTGTCAAATAGTGGCAACCTATACTGTGACCTTGAGACAGACTGAAACCAGTAAGCCAATGGCTAAGGAGAAAAATAAAATAAAGAACCTGTCCTTTCTCACTCTCCTGAGAGAAAAAGAATGGAAATAATTTAAAGGAAAATAAAAGATCTCACTTTTTGAATAACTTAGAATCCTGAGAATGAGCTTTCATTGTTTCAACTGGGATAGCTTATCAGCCTCTTTGACTCAGGTTCGTCTGGCTAGCGTACAGTTCAAGCAAAGAAAAAGACATCTCCATAGTGGAATTAAGACCTTAGATACCTAAGCCAGTTGCTGAAACTGAGATAAGATGACTCAAAGTCTAAATTAATGTTCTATGCATTATTAAAAAAAAAGATTAAAAAACTATTTGCAGAACTTGTTTGAGACTTATCACTTTCTTTTGAAATAACTTAAGTGTCTCAATCTGAGATAAATTAATAATCTATTAATTCTGTTCACCAAACATTTATCCATTTTATGCACTGAATATAGATTGCTGTACAAATGCATCAACATTTTTTAAATTTAAATGGGAAAAACAGAAAATGGCTTTTCAATTTTAAAATCTCCATTTAATGAATTTTCAATTTCTCATGCAAAAAAAAAGAATAAATTACATTTTGAAACAATGGAAGCGGGAAAAGGTTTTTTTTTTTCTGAAACTTGTATTCCTAAATCATAAAAACTGGTGGACTTCTTGCTCCAGGCAGGATTTTCCAGCCTGGGTGGCCACAGTTACAGCCTGGTAGTTGATGCTGATGTGGTTCCCTGCGTATTTATGGAAGGACAGAAAGCTGCTTGCTAATTAACAAGGTTATATTGGATGGTGAAAGCCTGAGCATATGGAAATTATATGGCATAGGTGGTGAAGACTCTACAGAGCCGGCTGGAAGGAAGATAGTTTTCTCCATAATCGCCTGTGTGGTACTGTGTTTATTCCTTGTGCTAAGATAGTGCGGGTGACACACCCATGTGTTTGGTGTGACACCTGTTTCTCACTATAGCCCTTGGGAGATGGGAAACAGGCTGGGAGAGGACACAGCTGGGACAGCTTTCCCCAGCTGACCAAAGGGACACACTGTATCCCGTGATGTGCTTGGCAGTAAAACCTTAGGGAAAGGAGGGCAAAAAAAAGCGTGAGCAATTCTTGTTTATGGAGTTTGTCTCCCAAGTAATCATTACACATGCTTTCCAGAAAGTGGCTCAACATCTGCCTGCTGACAGGAGGTAGTGAATAAAGGACTTATTTTGCTTTGCTTGCATGCAGAGCTTTGTTTCACTTATTACATTGTCTTTATCTTGATCCCAGAATTTTTCTCACTTTTGCCCTCCCTGGTCCTACCGGCAGGGGAATGAATTAGTAGCTTTGTAGGGCTTAGCTACTGGCCATTTTTCTCTGGCACCTTTCTGCCTTAACTATTTTGGTCTTGTAGGCTTGTGATTTAGGTTACAGCCTGAGATTGGCCTCAGAAAATTTTCATAATGTGATGATTTTACATCTCTTTTAACCTAATCACCTAGGTTATTCTTTGTAGTCAATGAAGAGAGACAAGCACTTTGAAAAACTGATTTATCCTCTCATTAAATAGGTACATAACACATAGATAGAAAGAAATGCACTTTGAAGGTGTCTCTTTTCATTGACCAGGGAGAGAATGTAATTGAACCTAAATTGGGGTATGCTTGTAGTGTGTAACCTAGAGGACATGGACCCAAGAGTGAGTGTATACTAAGGTTCAGTTCCTTCAAAAGATTTAGACCCCAGTTATCTTCATATCAGTGAAGTCAAGAAAGTACTTCAACACTTCCAAGGATTCAGGTTAAAATCATTTTTATCTATTTCCATGGTTAAAAGACAATTCTTTGACTAAAGGTTCATCTTTGCTGATGGCATACAAATACATTCACATGACTTCCTAAGACCGAACACTTAAGAAGTTTAAGCATTTGTTCACTTCTGTTTAGTATATGGGATTCTAAACTTATGAAAATATAGATCTGAGTTACATGAAGTGAATCTTTTTACTTTCTTTAAACTTTGTCTTTTAAACAAACTTTGTCCTCCACAAACAAAAAAAAAAACAAAGCTAAACTAAAAAGGATTTGTGTAATTTTACTGTAATATGCTTATATATATACAGAACATTTTATGCTACTTAAAATTGTACAGTGGCATACACTGCAAAGCAGAATACCTAATGCAAAATAAAGTCTAATGGATTGAGCAGAAAGAGATTAAACTATACAGATTAGCAACTCAAGATGGAACAAAAGGGTGTTGGAAATTCAGTCAAAATGAATGCGTGTCCAAATTGGTTGGTAAAAAAACATTAGGAAAAGTTCTCATTCTGAAAAATTAAGGATGAGGAGAGAATTCTAAATCTCAGTCTCCCTGAACTCATCAGGAAAGCTTACTCTTCCTTTCACTGATGAGACAGAATTTTGTCAGCACAGCAAAATCAAGTATGAATTCTATAATGGTGTAAATTTTCCACTGATAAATTGATTGTGCTGCATGTGATTTTGTGATGATTAGTAACTAATGGGTAAAAGAAATAGGACTTAGTAGGCAAAAGAAAATTAGGAAAGGTTGTTTAAAAGGATACAGCAAGATTTTGAGATGTTTTAAATAAATTTGCCCTAATATACACAAACTTCCTAAGTGCTTCCATGGAAAATTTATGAAATTTTAAAACACAAGGTATGGACAAATGCCTATTTTTGAGGTACAAGAATAAATGGAAAATTATTGACATTTCAGTTCTATTTCAATTTGTCACATTAACCAAACTAATTCTAAGATTAGGACCTTAAGAAAATATGTAGAAAAATAATGGCCAGCATCAATTTTCTGTGAATATTTACATCATAGCAATTTAATTTGTCTTTAAGATAAAAATTGAGGAAAAATAATAAAGATGAAGAAATTGTACATGTAACTTGACCTAGGAAGAGTTATTTTGCTCTGATGAATTTTTCATTATATTCTGTTAATGTAAACATGGATATCTTCAAATACATCCTGTGGCCAAAAGAAATAATTACTGCATTCTTCATGCTCAACCACAAACCTTAGAATGAAGCAGGGAAGATGGAACAGATACTAAGCAAAGATTTCTGATGGCAAAAGGACTTGAACATTGAAACAGGTTTGCAGCAGCTGCAGAACATCCCCTGCCTGTTTTTAGCATTTTTGTTAGAAAGGAGATATATTGGTAAACTTAAGAAGGCCACAGATGGATAAGATCACAATGTTATGATCTTGCGAGCTGTGCTTTTCTGTCAGTTACAGACAAACAGAACATCCTAATTTTATTTATCTTTATGAAAAAATCTATTGTGTAGGATACTATGGCCCTGTGAAAATAGCAAATAAAAAGATTGCTACACAAGCACTTTTATTAACTATGTCAGGAATGTCTGTCCATCCATCTAATGCCATGAATAACGAATTCATAAATCATGTAAAGGAAAACTAAAATTATGGAAATGCTCTGCAGAATTTTTAAGGACAGAAAGCTCACAAACTCTCTTTCCACCGGAGATATTAGTAAAACTAGTATACACATTTTTCAAAGTGAAAAGGTAGCAAACAGTAATTTCAGTGGTAGCATAAAGTGATTCTTCAGCGATTCATCAGTCAAACCTCAAATCAATAAAATGTTACTCTATAAGCCTGCTGCAGATCTGGCCATTTTTATTATAGTATAATAATAAATTAATAATATGTCTGGAAATTTAAGGCTAAGGAAAGAAATATTATCATTAAATATCTATGAATGATCCATCGCTTCTTGTTTTTTTCTTTTTCTATTAGCAAATGTGGACTTGTAGAATTTAGAAAAGCAGACAAAAACTGCCTCAGAGGAGAAAGGCAACAGGTAATAGGAAAGTAATTCAGAGGCATAGGAGATGAATATTTGGAAGCAATGATTTTTCTATATCTACACTAAACTTTTTCCATAGTGGACAAAAATATGTATAAATGTTGTGATATGGTTTTTTACCCAATACACAAATGTACTTGATATTTTAGCATGTTTTTAAAATTATGGCTTTCACAGTGTATTCTTGAATTCAGTTTAGCACAACTGGCTGCTGGAGCTTTATCTAAATTTTGCTTATATCATTGAAAAAACTGCCTTTGGCATGAGTGAAGACAATAGCTTTACTGAAAGTTGGTTAGATTTATGATTGACTTCTTTAATTTGTAAGAAGGGATACAACTGTTTGTTGTCCCACTATGTATCTCATATTACATTGGACTCGTATGAAAGGCATTTCAAGTTTCCTTCAAATTCAAAGGTTTTTAGTTTAGATAGTCCCCAAAAATTCTCACCATCATCAGAAAGTTCAAGTCCTTCCATACCACAATTACACTAAAATAAACTAAATCTACAGAAAAAATTAGTTAATATATGAAAAATTTTACATCTACTTGATTCGCAGTGTGCATAAGAAATTTTTCCTATAAGCTTTATTGTTTTTTATGCAAAACCAAAGAGATTTATGTAAATTGCATGTACTTTAAGACCTGAAAAAATTTTCTGTGAATAGTCTCTGATTTGATACATGAGATTCCTAATTTCCATATGAATTTGTTTTGCACCTCTATTGTAAAAATAAAAGTTGTATTTGCACATTGTCTGTATATCAGCTAAGCAACTCAGCTCTTATTATGAAACATGGTATATGTTTCCTGGAGTCTTAAACATGAATTACCTGTCTTGCAAATTTCCTAATTAGTTCGACCAATTTTCTTTCTGTCTCCAGGTAATATGAACCAGTGATCTGAATCTGATGTTGTTAACAAAATGGAGTGCTGAACAAATGTTTTAGGTCACAGTCTGTTTATAGCAGCAGAAAGAGTGCCTTATTTGTTCCCTAATTTATATATTTTGATTTATTTCTTAATTTATCAGAAGAAGAAAAAAAAAAAAAAGAGAAAAAGAAAGGATTCTTAGACCTTCATAATGTTTCACATCTGTTTCAAAGTACCCTTTGATGCAGCTGTCAGCTTTCAAGGGATTGTTAATTTTAAATGCAAGATTTCAGCATCAAGAAAAAAGGCATTTCTACAGTGTGATTCACAATTCTGTCTATCTACATTCATGTATTATACCACAGTTTTTAATCCCACAATTTTAGTTCAACCATGGTAATTTCTATTTATTTAAGTCTGAAAAAATTTATTTTTAAAAAACATCAGATTAATACAGCTTGAATTTATTAATCCATTCAGTCATATTTTGAAATACAGTGCATGGCTTTGCATCAGTAGTGTACTTCTTATTCAGTAGTGGAAAATTACCGTAATAGAATCACTGACTGTAATGCAGAAGTAACCTGTGGAAGTTTTTATTGTGAGTGTTTTTGTGGTATTAAGAAACTAACACAAAATACTTGTCAGGATAAAATTCATTCCACCTTTAATTTTACAAGTGAAAAAATTAATTTCTGAGATACCTTCAGTAAGCAATTTATTCAAACTAGTCAAAATTTACCCCCAGCTGAAAATCCAGACTGTGTCTTCAGCGATGTTTCAAGTAGTAAAATTTTATGGAAATTCCCCCAGTTGACTCTGTTGCTTAGAGTCATTGGTTCAGGGGAGGGTAAAAGCTCAGACAGGGACATAGCAAGGGCAACTGAACCAGGATGTTTCACAAAACAGGAGAGCTTTTCTGTACTGCAATAGCCATGCCTGCCAATAAAATGCGAGAGGGATGTTCCAAAGTAGGCATTGCTCAGAGGTTGTCCGGGCATAGGTCTGCTTCTGAGAGTGGTGAGTGGTGCTAAGTTCTTTTTTCCCCAAGTATTAAGCTGTCTTCTTCTTGATCCATGAGGCTTTCTCATCTTTTTTCTTTCTGATTCCCCCTGTCAACCCTCTAGGGAAGTGAATGAGCAAATGGGCTGGGGTCAATCCACCCCACAGGGGAAAAGTAAGTTTGTATCAAAATGTAAACTCCAATGCAATCATGGTTGTCATATTCAATTCCACTTCTCAATTTTATATTTAAATAATTTAATTATTTGATTACTTAATTAATTATTAAATATTATTAAAGAATTCATAAAAGTTTGTTAGTCTCAGTATAACTATTATGTTGGTTATCTTTTTACATGCTTAAATGACATATTATATGAATAAATCATGATGTTTTAGGAATAAAATGTGTTCAGTCATTAATCCCACAGATGATTATATATCTATGCAGAAAAAACTGTTTTCATCTATTTCATTCCTGAAAGATTTTTTATGTTGTCATAACATGCGTAAGATCTTCTAATATTAGTCATATGAGGATTTAGTTAAGGATTTGAAATTGATTTGCACATTTTTAGAGTCTGACTCATTTTTTTCCGCTTACTGCAGGGTCCATCTTTGAGTCAATAATGATTTCCATTGTGAGAGTATCCACTATAAAAAAGATAAATGTAACATTATTTGGATTTATTTGTAAATGGAAATATTAAGATTTAAAATGAATCTTCATACATGGGCACATGTTTCTGTAATTTCATGGAAGACTATTATAAGCAACTTTGAGAAAAACTTTGATGCTGCCACAAGCATGTTCAGGGACAGTCTCACCCCATGAAAGTAATTTAAAGTGTGGTCAAGAAGTGGCCATGAATAGTGTATATTAAAGCTTTGCATTTTCACCTCCCTAGGATGAGAGGAGATTTTTCTTCATTGCTGTGAAGCAGATGGCTGCTGCTGACAGAGACAGCATTAGGAATCACAGAAAGATCCAGAAATAATGCCTTTTTCAAACATTGCCTGTAAGGAAATTCTAAAACTATTCATAGTGCACTATGTGTTCTGAGAATGCAACATGCAAAGCATTTGCACCTTGGCTTCTCATGAAAAATAGGTCTGCACATCTCTCACCCAATTTCAGTGAAATTGTGTAGAAGAGTCTCAATTCCAGTAAAATGCATGAACAGAGAGGACAAGACCTGTAAGTAGCCTGCATTTTTTTGCTTAAAAAAATACAGAATGAGTTCATGACAAAAAAATGTTACAGAAACTTGTTTGATAGGAAATATGATTCTTTCCTTCTTTGTGAAGCATTGTTAGACATAGGGTAGCAGAAAAGAAAGATATCATCCTCTAATTCCTTCCTTTTCAAGTTCATATGCAGAGAAAAAATGAGGAGATAAATTCTGTAGCATTTGCATTCCCATATCTCCCTCTTGGCTTTCTCCATGAGAAAAGAAGTGGGATTAAAAGGATATTTATAAAGATAAACAAGCAAACAAAAAATAGTTTTCCTTATTAAAAGGATGTTTAATTGCCCCAAAGAGAAACATCTATTACGTTTAATCTGATAATAGAAATAAGGGACAAAAAAACTTAATTAATCAGAGTAATTGAACACAAAATTGAAAGCAGTATCCATTAACTAGGAAAGAAAAATGACAACATAGGAAAGTGCTGTATGCATTATTAATTGTTTTAGCAGATTCTATTAGAACAACTGGATTAAAAGGTCCTTTGAAGATGTCTTCATAAGCTCCTTTTTTCAGTAATCATAAATCAATTATAAAATATTATTATGTAAAACACTTGACATACTTAATTTAAAGTGTAAAAATTATTTTACTTTGTTCAAATCCTTCCTCCCAAGATTCTATTTAACTGTTTTTAAAATTTCTTTTTTCATACTGATCCTTGAAAAAAAATTTACCATCTTCAGATAATTGTTTTCCAACACTTATACTTTCAAATAGAGAACAGATTGTGCAGAACATTTCATTCTCACTACAACTGTCACAAAAAAAGTCTTCAGGATGGTTATTTGACATTTTAAAAAGTTATAGCTATCAAAAACTAACCTTTTTGAAATTGAGTATGGAATGTACTATGATGTTTGAACATATGCATATGATTGAAAACTTTTATAACAGATACTAAACAATAGTGCTATTTGAGTATCAAACTTGTCATGAATTATCATCCTATCAGGGAAAACTGGGGAAGTTTGTTTTAACATAGATGGGTAAAATGGCAAAAAAAGGAAATTATTTGATCAAAGCTAGACAACAGGTACTATAGCAGCAGGACTAGAATCTGTCTGTGAAGTTTTCATATTTCCAGCTCTCTGTTCCTTACAGCAGATCGTTTCATCTTTAACTCTGCCCTTTTTTTGTGCCATTGCAATATTTCATCCCACAGATTTATTATGGAGGGCATAAAGAGCAGCACTTTAGCTTTAAAGAAAAGAAAACCAACAAAATTTAACAAGGGATTCTGAAAAGAAATAACCAAATTCTGAGGAATTTAGAACTACAAATATAGAACTACCATTTCAAAACATGCCAGTACCTGGTATTTTCTTCCAAGCTTAAATGAGAAAGATACAAGACTGTTGGTAAATCTTGTTCACTCTCCAAACCACAGGTATTATTGCTTTTAATTGTGATCACTTCATAATTTCATCATTTCTCTTTCTCATGAAGATATTAGGATATTGAAAATATCCTAAGCCTTATCCTGTGAGAGCAATTCTCATTGTGGTTCTTTGTGTTAGATATTTGTCTGTTTGTAGCCTGGAGTTTCCAGGCCGGGAGATGCAGTTTCCCCAATGGTTAAGCAGCAGCTCACCTGTGATTACATGACACACATTTAATGCTCCCCAAAGCACAGAGTCAGAATAGATTTGATTTCACAATATGCATGCAAAGCTGAAAATTTCATCAGCAACTGCTAATTCAACCTGTTTGCATTAGCTTGCTGAAAATGAAAATAGGAATTTCACTAACACTGAACTTCACTCAGGAGAGGACATGTTTCTCACTGTGTGTGTGTGTGGCAGTGACGTACTTTCAACAGCACACAACACTTGACAAAGGCAAGGAAGTGGCAACAGACAACACAACAATGTACTGCCTGCCACAATCTAATGGAGAGGCCACTGGAAAAGCCCAGTGACACATCTGTCCTTGCCTTCTGGTTCACTGGTTATGTTTTTACTCCACAAATCTGGAGAGCCAGCAGAGATTTTGGAATCCTGTTAGAAAAAAATATTACCTTTAACTTTTTGTTCATATTTCAAGTACAAATTCTTTGGAAGGGCACAGTAACACACATGAATATATGAAGATTAGTTGCTTGTGCAGGAATTTATGGGTGAATGTATGGGTAACTGGAAAGACAACAGCGATGTACCTGAGGATACACTTGGAACTGCTGACATTAGATCACAGCTGAATAGCAGATATTAGAATAGTATAATAGATTTTAGAATAGCACTTTCAGTTAGCATATAAACACTATGTTAGAGCAAAGAAATATTGATATCAGTGATGTCAATGTAACAAATAGATATTAATAACATGCAGTAACAACAGTATAATTTCTGTACCTGTAATATGTATAGATAGATATATATCTGAAATGGATCAGTAGATCATTTTTTCAGTGACTGATCTATTCAGTGTCACTCCAGAAAGGATGTTTCTCAAATCAGTTTGTAGTAACAAAATATTAGTTGTTATCAGGAAACCACAGCTTGAAGTCTATTGAAGAAAATCATGAGCTTGAAACAGAGATGCTGACAGTGTGAGTAAAGATCATGATGTAGGCCGTGAAAGCATGATACTGGTCAGCCCAGGGCCAGAAAAACGTGTCACAAATGTTCAGTTGCTATTCACTGAAGGCATGAAGCCTTATTAACTGTCAATAAAAAAAATTGTTTTGAGGAAAACAAAGAAGCAAAAAATGAATATGCCGTATATGTAAAACATTACATATATAATAAAACTCAACAGTAGGTGAAAATGGGGATCTGCAAATAAAGATGAAGTAAGTAGACAGTAAACAAACATCTAAACAGAGTTTGAAATACACTGAAGAGCAAGAAGGAAGAAATCTTCAATCAATAAAAGATGTTTATGGCCAAATGAGCCAGGATTTTGACAAGTCACTACACTTGCATACTTTCTTCCTGGGGAAGACTAGTGCCTTTGACCTTAGCATGCTGGGCAGGCTTCAGGGGTGAGCCTAACACCAGGGAAGAGGGTTGATGCTAAAGTGTTTATCAGTTTTAATTCTGTCATTATAAGTTGTTATAGTAATTAATTGTGACTGAGTTAATAATATCTCCTTCACTTTAATTAATCTAACAATAAATCCTTAGTTCTGTATATAAGGTGTATTCCTTAACCCACATAAATTACATGCAGTCTTTGCTCTTGTACCCTGCCCTTGAGCTCATTTGTAATTTAGATGCAGCACTGCAATGCCAAAATAGCAGAATGTCTGAAAGTACACACAATTTGATTCACATTTTAGCATTTATTCTGAGTATTCTTGCTTTAACTTATTTAAATCCATCCCTTGAAAAATAATTTTCAATTCCCTAACTGAATTATTCTATAGTAGTCTCATTAACTATAAATGTAATTTCCATACCTACCACATATTTATTTCCCAATATTGAATTTTCTAAAAGCTTGATGTGACATTCTTTGGTTCACATTACCATGCAGACATTTTTAACATCCTTCATATATGCTGTCAGGTTGGGAAGCTTAGCTGTGGCTTGTGATCATTTCATCCATACAAATAAAGCATTGGTTTTACAGCATGTATTTTAACATTATGAATTTCAGAAATTCAGTCAGGGACTAACTCAGGAGATAATCAGACTCATTTAAGGCTATTCAAAATTTATAGGAAGAAATAAGGATTCCATTTAAACATCACTCATCACAAAATACCTAATATGCTGTATTGATAGTAAAATTTTAAAAACTGAGAAATTTAGCCAAAAATAGGAATTTTAGATATTTATAACATTATTTTTGAATTTCCAAATCATCCTACAGGCGAATGCTGATGCATGCTGATAGCTTGCCATAGTTACTGTAAATTAAAAATCACTGATAATTGTACACCAATATAAAAAAAATCTGGTAAATCAGCACAGCTCTGTAGAGGTCATTTTGCATTCTGATTTATATGTGTGATGTCAATGACTATCTCCTGTTCCAAGCACTGGCTATATTTTGGGTGTAGGAAAAGCAGTCCATTTCTAAAAATAACTGGTGAGGGTAGTCTCATATGGCTTAATCAAAAACAAAATACAAAAAATAGATGAAGAAATAAAATCACACTATGAAACTGAAAGAAAATGAAACCTGGGAGAAGAGAACAACACCCACCTGGTTACAACCTCTTTTCAGGGAGTTGCAGAATGTGATAAGGTCTCTTCTGCACCTCCTGCTCTCCAGGCTGAACAAGCCCAGCTCCCTCAGCTGCTCCTCATCAGACTTGTGCTCCAGTTCCTTCACTAGTTTGATTTCCTTTTTTTGGACACAATATGTTTTATTTGGGGATTTTTGCAAGAAAAGAAAGACATAGATTCACAGAACCACTTCCCATCTATCTTGATTTTTGTAATTCTATCTTCCCCAAATCCTTCTATAAACCCTGGTCATTCACTTTGAATAGATGCCTAAAAATGAGCTGCACCCAGGACTAGGCTTCTAGCTAAGAAATCTCTCAGATGAGTGCCTGAATATCAACAGCAGCCTGTAGCTTCACTAAAGTTTAGTAATCTTCTTATTAACTTGTACAAAATTAAACATCTCCGGAAATGAATGTTTTGGGCCTCTCTGTAGTTCGATTTGAATCAAAATGAAGGACAAACATAAGAACAGAGTAGTGATCCTTTGTGCCACCATCCCATCCTGAGCAGCAATTCTGCCAGTGCAACCGTAGATCTTGCATAAGCCATGCTAGCTGTTGCCTTTTCTCCACATCCCTATCTTCATAACTTCTAAGCATCATGAAATGTGTTTAGCACTCAGTGTCAAAGAGGGGCTGAGACATCTGTTTGTTCAAATCAAAATTACATTATATTTGCAGGAAAATGTGCACATACTGGCTGCACAAACAGATATTCATTTGAGATGAATACAAAGGAAGAAATTAGCAGCACACTCTTTTCCATAGCATTCTTTTAAAGACTGAACTGCTAGGATGACAGAAGAGAGGACAACAATGAGAAATTCACAGATTACAGGAAGCAGGCTGTGCACAGTTCCATAGAAAATCAGAGCTATAATTTACAGTTAAAAAAAAAAAAACACCTAACTCTTTCTTTTGCCTGTGTCAAGTGAATGACACACACACAAATGTGTTCTGGTTCATATTTTTTTCATATAAATGTGGGGGTTTTTTGATCTATTTGGTGCTCTGCATCACTGCTGAGTGGCTCAGGCCTCTCCTGGTTTCATTATGTAAGAAAAGCAGATTGAATCCCTAGTTTGCAAATTACTGATTGAAATATTAAACTAATAGTCTGATTTCATTATGCAGACTTGACACAAATGAGATCAATGTCATGGACTAAATTAACAAGTGAATAACTTAAAAGGGATAATAGGTACTTCCATCACCCCCAAACCACCTGAGATTAAAACAAACACCAGGTTTTATATCTGTTTTTCTCCCTGTTCTTAGGTAGTCCAATCTGAAGAAACTAACATGTGGGACTGTTTTTTAATGGTAGAAGGCAGACAGACACCCATCAAGCTTCCAGTTTTGCAGAGGTAAATTTCAGCTGCAGTCCCTCTCTTAAAAGTATGTAGTAGGACTTACTTTGCCTTACTGAAAAACTTAAAGAAGGAAATAATTGTCCATTCCTTTGGGACCTACCATCAGATTTGTGTTTGTTCACAGATGGCTTCACCAAATAAACAGAAATGCAGCCATACAGCAGATATGTGTCACAACCCATTGGGACTGGTAGGAACTGGGACCACAGACATGCTCTACCTGAAGAATGTAACACAGAAAACAGAGGGCAATAGGAAAAGTTTCATAGAATTTCCCAAATCCTCAGTGTAAGAGACCCACACACATTTTATATTTATTACTGGATAGATATCCAGGCTCTGCACACCTGACAAACACATCACTAACTTTTGGATGAAATGTGGAGAATGAAGTTAATTGTCTCGCTCTGGTTCTAACAATTTATTTTTTTTTCCAAGTTGAAGAGCTGATTTTCTTTAATGAATGTCTTTGAACATGTATAGGTCTTTCTACATTAATTTGACTTTAATTCCACAATCCAAATATAAAATCAAGTGTTCAGTATGTTAAGGCTAGTATTAAACCTTGTGTATCTATCTAAAAAAGAGACAGCAAATGAATACAGCATTCCAGAGAGGAAATGCAAGGTCTCTTTTGAAGATGTGATTTATAATTCATTTCTACAGTATCATTCTTTCTATCTCTTCAGCTATTTCAGATTTTAAAGAGGTTGTCATACCTTAACAGTAGCTATTTCCTTCTTAAAAAATAAATTTAAAACTGCAAGGATACAATTAGATTAAACAGAAAAATACGATTTAAATTTCTTGTTTCTGTTTAATTTCGCAGGGTGTTTCAGAAGTTAGGCACAGGAGCCTCCCCAGCCAAAGAGCTCTGCTGCCATCTTTAGGCAGCCAGGGCAGGAGGGACTGAGGCTCCCACTCCTCGCAGGGACCGATTAACCCACCGAGTCCACTCTGCTCCTGGTGCCACCGAGCAATCTGCGCGCAGGGTACGATGGCGAGCAGCACATTTAGTGCTTTCAGTGTTACTGGGCTGCCTGGGTAATCCTCAAAATGACAAATCGCTGTCTGCACGATTAATTTTCTTTCTGTCAAGTGGAGAAAGATGAGAGATTTTGGGGACATGGTACAACGTGTCAAGGAAATGCCAGCTGTCCCCATAACATCTTAGTGCTAACAATGGAGGGAGATTGATGATTCGTACACAGTGCTGTTTTTCATAACTTTAACAAATCTGAATTCCTCAGCAGATAAAGTAATGGAATCTGTCAGTCAGCAGGAAAATACTCAGAGAAGCAAGGAATATTTAAATAATCAATATTGTGGCACTTGAAGGTGGTTGCAATAAACCAAAGGAACTTAAATTTTATCACAATAAAAGAGATATTCCTTTTTCTCATTCCTCATGATGACTGTACTAAAGACAATCACAGAGACAAATTCTTAAAGGAATAAAGATATGTTTTTCTTTCACAAAGGGAAGTACTTCTTCTTGGCAGGTGTTATGATTTGATATATATTATTTATATAGTAATATGATACATTGATATATATATGGCACATATTTAAAGCAATGAAGAAGTCTCAGAACTGAGCAGCACCCTTCAATTAGATATGTTGACAATAATGACTGACACTTACATGAATTGCAAGGATACTCCTTCAACATTTCTAAAGGCTTATATGCATCACAATGGAGACTGGGCCCTGATGGTTTAGGATTACTTTCTAAACCTGGGAAAGGTCTTCCCAGTTATGAAATAATAACTGCAGTATCTCCCATGCTTCACCTTATAAACTCACCAAGGTGCTCTTTGATAGAAATCTCAAGAGAAATCAATGAGCTCTATCAACAAATATATCTAAAAAAGGAGCAGTACTGTATTAAAAAAGAAAGTGTGGTGCCTCAGAAAGAGCAGACTATGGTTCTCTTGTCTCTGGGGAACCACTCAAAGATTACTGTGGTCTCTGGCTTATAGCATAGTAGGACTGGAGGTGCCCTCACAGTACTCCCCTTGAACCTACCTGGAAAAGGGATCTCTATTTTTTTTTTTTAATACATTATATTTATTGTTCCAGGATTCGCAGACTCCTATGAATAGCTTAGATTTCTCTGAAAACGTATTTGTTTTTACCAAAATTTGCTTACAGAAAGCACATCCTATTTTTCTATGTGATATATTTTCTGTACTTTATTGATTCCCCCATATTGTGAAGAAGTTTTATACAGAGTGCTTTTTGATGTAATCTTTTTGGATTTCAGTAAAACTTTCAATACTGTCTTTTACAGGATCCTTCTGGACAAAATGTCCAGTCACAGCTGAACAAACACATCATGGAATGTGTGAGCAGCTGGCTCACAGGTGGGGCACAAAAGGTTACAGTGAATGGGGTAACATCAGACGGTGACCTGTCATTAGTGGGGTTCTGCAGGGCTCCATCCTTGTCCTGTGCTCTTCAATTTTTTAAAAATGACTTGGATGCAGGACTGGAAGGGATACAAAGGAAGTTCACAGGTAATACAAAACTGGGAGGAGCTGTGGACTCCATCAAAGGCAGGAAGACCCTGCAGAGAGACCTTGACAAATGAGAGGACTGAGCAATCACCTTCAACAAGGGAAAGCAATGGAATGGAATTGCACCTGGGATGGGGCAACCCTGGATGTATGGACAGAATGGGGAATGAGAGGCTGTAGAGCAGTGCTGCAGAAAGGGACCTGGAGGTCCTGGTCGATGCCAGTGGAACATGAGCCAGCAGTGCCCCAGCAGCCAGGAGCATCAGTCGTGTCAGGGAGCATCAGGCACAGCATGGCCAGCCAGGCAAGGGAGGGGATTGTCCCGCCCTGCTCTGCTCTGGGGCAGCCTCACCTCGAGTGCTGGGGGCAGTTTTGGGCACTGCAATGGAAAAAAAGTCATGAAGCTATTAGAGAGTACCCAAAGGAGGGCCATGAGAATGGGAAAAGGCCTTGAGGGGAAGCTGAGGGCACTTGGTCTGTTCAACCTGGAGTACAGGAGGCTGAAGGGAGACCTCACTGCAGTTACATCTTCCTCATGAGGGGAAGAGGAGTGGCAGGCACTGATCTCAGCTCTGTGGTGACCAATGACAGGACTCAAGGGAATGGCCTGAAGTTGTGTCAGGGAGGTTAAGGCTGGGTATCAGGTAAATGTTCTTCACTCAGAGGGTGGCTGGGCACTGGAACAGGCTCCCTAGGGAAGTGGTCACAGCACCAGCCAGCCAGAGCTCAAGGGTTTGGGCATGTTCTCAGACACATGGTGTGACTCTTGGCGATGGTGCTGTGCAGGGCCAGGACCTGAATTTGATGATCCCGGTGGATTCCTTCTAACTCAGCATAATCTGTAATTCTGCAATTCTCTCATTCCTTTCTCTCTCACTCATTTCCTTTACTCTTATTCTTTGCTGTAATGAATCTGAATTAGAGTTTTATTTAGGGCTCAGTTAGTAAATGAAACATAAACTGACCATGTTCTTTTGACTTGTGTGTGTTCTGAAAGTAGTGTACTATGTTTCATCCTCACACATTCTGAACATCTTCCATACAGTAAAGGCCACACAAAATTGTAGACTTCAGTATTGAAAAGAACTAGTCCTATCACAAAAAATGCTTGTCTCCACACCTTTCCACAGGAAGCACATTTTCTCAGAATGATGGGAATTATTAGAGATGCTGAGGAAACAGTATTTTCTCTCTGAGCTACACACTGAAAAGTTCAGATGCCCCAGAAAATAAAGTGGCCCAGCTCTCCTCAAGAGAAAGTGAGGAAGAAAATGCATGTAGTCCTCTATTCTGTACAATGGTGACATATTATTTTGAATTTCAATAAATATTTCCAAATCAAGAGTTCTTATGCTGGTCTTTAATTATCAGCTTCTAGGTGTTACAAAAGTAAAGAGGTGTGCTACATGTACATTCAGTCTAATTACTAGGTGGCTTTTTATTTTTATGGAATAAACAGGAGTCATGAGGAATACCAAAAGAAGGGAAATCTTTGGAAGCAGATAAACTTAGAAGACACCAGCTACAGAAAACATATTCATACTGTTGATGTTTTTAAACACTTCATCTGGGGTTTGCTTCAAGGTTATGATATTTGAGATTAGATGTTAGTTTGTAGGTAGTTACATGTGTGCTATGGGCCTTAACATTATAATTACATTTAATACAAGACTGGGTTGCCTTGTTTCATTCTTTTTTAAAATATTTTAGTTTTTCTTTTGTCTTTTAGTTCACTTTAATTCATCATTATTTTTCTTCTTTTATCACTTTATTTTCTTTCTTTTTTCTTTATATTACTTGTGTTTTTAGACTATTTAGACTACTTGTCTTCTCTCTTGCATTATCAACCAGGTGTCATTCTTCCCATTTCAAATCCCAGCATACCCTATTATATTAAGTCCTTCATTGCACATCAAATCATGTGTGTAATGAAGCCAGGAATACACAAAGAAGAGTTAACTCTCCTTTTCATGAATTTTAAGCAAAAATTCAGATTAACAGGATATTGATATATTTCCCCATATATTTTGCTTTTTTACTCTGTCCATGCTTCTTCTCTACATAGGGATTCCATCATTTAGTCTTCTTTTTATTTTCATGTCCATCATTGTCACTCAAAAGTTGTTTCTAAAGATTAGAAAAAAGGCATTTTGTTAAATTATTTCCATGGGAATAGTGTGCAGCCATAAAACCATATAAAACTAACATATTCCCTGGATGTATCAGAAAACCAGAGTTTGAATCCCACATTTCTGCTTTCTCACTCACAGAGAAAGCTAGAAGTCAATATTCTCAAACTCAGGAAAGGCAGGCACAGAAAAATCAGAAAAAAATCAGCTGGAAAATATGCAGTAAAGATTGAAACCATTTGCTGTAGCAGTACCAGGCTTAAACTCAACAGATAGAAGAAACTCTTAAGTTCATCTTTTCCCTGCTGCAGTAGCCCGAGCTAAAAACCAGGACCAACTTGTCTGAGCTGATAAGATCTGACAAGATCGCAGTTTCTTGTGGAATAGCTTCAGGCTACCATTTTTTGTTGTTGCTTTATTTGCAAAGACTTGGAGAATGGCATAAAAGCAATAGGAAACAAAATCCATTTCTTCTACTTGATGCTGTGGACCTGTAGAGCAGGTTTTAATGGCAGAATTAAATTCAACTTACTATAATATTCAAAAGATAAATAAAAATACCTGATATTCTAACTGTGCAGCTGTTGGTATATTTGGTTCACTAGATTTTCTGATGGAATACAGAGGCATATCTTGAGAGAAGCAAAAAGAAAAGGACTGATTTACATCATATGAGAATCTCAGTGTCTGCCTCTAACTATGAAATCTTCCCTTAATGCCTTCATGAATCATTCCATGATGTATAAAAAGAGTTCACAACCTGTAATTAACTGGCAACTGTTCCTTTGAAGAGAATGCACTGCTTACATGCAAATAATTATTTTATTTCACTCTCTTTTCACATGATTTTCCAACTGAAAATCAAGATTTGGATTAATTTGTCCTAATTTTAGATATGCTGTTTGGGCATATGATTCCTCTAGCATCTTAACTCACATACCTTTTGCACATATTTTTTTATTTGTATATAGTATATGCAATCAGAGTAATGTCTTCTCCTGGCTTTTAGTTTTTAATTTCCATTGTAAAAATAATGAGCAACCAACTGATTATTCCTACACCACTTTTTTTCCACATGGTAATAGTGGACACTGGTAGGTCTCATATATTCACTAACCTTGACACTGTTCTAAAACTTAGTCCAGAGCAGATAACCACTTACAGAATGATCTCCTTTGTATCACCAGCCATGAAAAAAAATTATTCAGGAATCATCTAGCAAACCTGATGACTTCTGTTAAACCTAAAAATTTCAAATTTAAGAACAAAATGTATCCCAGATCTAGGGAAAAAAATAACAGCATCATCAAAAAATTTGATTGGAAAGATCTTCTGGGCTCATAAGTATGATAACCTGCTCAATGGAGGGCTAGTTTCAAAAATTCAGACAAATTAAGAAAATCTTTATTAAGATTCCACAGTATCTCTGTTCTTGTGTTAAAACAGTGTCAAGAAAATGTGTTTTCTTCATACACTGTTAGAATTTCTTTATTACAGGTTGTGACTATTGTCTTTTGTTTGAATCACAGAACAGTTTGTTTTGGAATGGGACCTTGAAGATCATCTAGTTCCAACCCCATTCAGGGGAATTGTTCCTGTGGGGACACCTTCAACTAGACCAAGTTGTTCAGAGCCATGTCTAATCTGGCCTTGAGCTCCTCTGGGGATGGGGCATCCACAACTACACTGGAAAACCTGTTCCAGCTCCTCATCACCCTCACAGTAAGGAATTTTTTCCTAATATCTCATCTAAATCTACTCTTTCAATTTGAACTGATTCCCCTTTTTTCTGTCACTACACGCTCTTGTAAATAATCTTGCCTCATCTTTCCTGCAAGTTCCCTTCCTCTACCAGAAGGCTGCAATTAGGCTACTCTGAAGACTTCTGTTCTCCAGACTGAGCAAATCCAATTCTCTCAGCATTTCCTCATAGAAGAGGTGCCCCATCCCTTTGATCAGCTTCCTGGTGACTTCCTCTGGACTCAGTCCAACAGGTCAGTGTCCTTCCTGTGCTGGGACCCCAGAGCTGGATGCAGCACTGCAGCTGGGGTGTCACCAGAGCAGAGGGACAGAATCACTTCCCTCTCCCTGCTGGCCACACTGTCACACTGCTTTGGGTACAGCCCAGGACACACTTGGCTTTCTGTGCTGCAAGTGCACATTGCTGGTCGTGCCCAGTCTCTCATCCACCAGTACCCCAAGTCCTCCTCGGACCTTAAAATCTGTTCATCCTCCAGCCTGTATTGGTACAGGGGATTGCTCCAACCCAGGTGCAGGACCTTGTACTTGGTCTTGATAAACCATATGAGATCCCTATGTATCCACTTTAGTCTGTCTCTGTCCCTCTGGACAGCATCTCATCCTTTAGGATGTGTCAACAGCACTCCTCAGCTTTGTTGTTGTGAACTTTCAAGACTAGTCTGCCAACATCCAATTTTTAAAAACAGATACCTGGAGATTATTAGACTCTACATTTCTTCTTGTGCTAAACAAACCATATTCCTCAAGTATACCTTGTATTCCTTCTGCTCCATTTCCCAGACATCCTGGTGGCACTTTGACAGTCATCTCTATTTGCTGATATTTCTGTTTCAAAAGTGAACCATTCTTGATGCAAAGCTGCACAGGGGACATAATAGCTACCCTCAACCTGCTAGTGATACTTTTGATGCTTTAGCTGGTTAGGATTCACCATCACAAAGAAACATACTGTTGAACCATGTTCAATTTATTACTCATACAACACCCAGGTTCTGTCTCTGCAGGGGTGTTGCTCAGTCTGGAAAATTTCATGGAGTCATTCTCCTCCAAGCTCAGGATTTTACTAAACTCCCTAAGCAATTCCTAATGGAACAATTCCTCCTTCATGTTAACATCGCTCTGTAAGGCAACAATTTGGTGTAGCTCACAGACTTGCTAAGGGTACATTCTTTCCCAAGGTCCAGAGCCTAGAAAAAAACATTAAACAATATTAATGTCAATATTTATCCCTGAGGAAAATAATTTTGGACAAAACTCATAGCTTTGATCAAATTGTGAGGGTACATTTCTACCCAGCTAATACAGAATCACAGAATCATGGAATTAGCTGAGTTGAAAGGAATGCACAGCAGATAATCTCAGGAGTTTTTGAGAAAGGTTAAGTCTTTTTCCTGTACCATAGCTATAGTCTATGAAGAGATCTTAAAAAAAGTAGAGTAATACAGATAATTAGAAACAAGCTGTTGATGCTTATTTTCACCAGAGACAGGTTAGGAATATAGGAATTATATTTGCTTAATTATATGAAACATGACTTTAAGGAGAGTTCTGGAACTTTAGGAAATATTTTATTTGGCTTATCCAAATTATTTTCATCATGCTCACAAGGAGTATGGTGGGAACTGGGTATCACTCATACCCAAAGTGCTAAAGAAGAATTACTTGGTAAACGCTAATCTCTAATCCTTTTTCTGTTAACAGTGTCAAGTTACTCACACAGCCCAAAGTAGATGTCTTTTAGATTTTATCAGCCTGATTTTTTTTTTCCCTGGCAAGGTGAACAATGTAAAGTTGCACCAGTATTACAGAAAGTAAGTTGCACGTATTTCATTATGTAATATGACATGTCTTTGTGACAGGGTATGGCTTGCCAAAATGGGAGCACTAACTGAAAAGTGGTTTGCTCACACAGTACCAAAAATGTAATTCATAAAGATAACATTTAGTAGAAACAGACAGAAGAATGTCTCTGTCTTTGACTGAGATGCATCAAGACCATGACTCACTCAGTCCTGGAATGTTCATTAAAAGACTAATTTTTGTTTTACTTTCTTGACAGAAAGCATGCATAGTACAGTGAAAAAGACATCTGTGTGTGTGCCTCTTCACATGTACATATGTATATGATTGATTTCTTAAGGTCTTACCTTCAAATTTAGTAGAGAATTCTCCAGCACTGCCTAAAACTTAGCAGCTCTATGTTGTTAAATCTTCCAGGATCAACTCCTTTGTCTACAAATTCCCCTAAATATAGAAATTACTTTACATCTGTCTTTGTAACAGCTTACCTCTTATCTGAAACTGTTCTGATTTGTATCTTTTGTCCTTGATATTTAGTGTTTCCTTGACTCCCATACTCAAGAATGGAAAGATATATTTCAGGCAAAGGAGGTAGCATCCCTTTGAAACAAAGTATATTGTTTCTGATCAGATAAAATAGTGTGCTCTTTTGAATGCTTGCAAAGTTAAACAAATGCACAATTCTGGAATAGGTTTCTGCCTGAAGGTCAGAGTCAGCATTTAATCTTGCTGATCTATCAGCCACTCCCCTTCCCAGGCTCTGCTCAGAGTCTGATGTGTGCCTTCTCTCCAGAGCACCCATACTCAAAACTGTAGTGATATGCTGAAGGAAGTTATATTGTTATCCAACAGAGGTCTGGGGCAATTGAATGCAAAAAGTAGTCCCTAGGAATTGATTGAAGGTGGTAAAATGGAAAAAAGTTGTGAAGCAGCACGCTGTTGCTCCTCAGAATAATCACACATCCTTCGCCATCCTATTTGCAGATTTTTTCCAAATACTGCCTATTCATTTGTTATTTTAAATTGTCTGACACTACAATGCTGTGGTGTTCAGGAACTGAATTTCTTGTGTGAGTCTGGATCTATTAATCTTGCTGTTTGTGCCCTGATAACTGTTGTCAAGATTCTTCGTTGTATTACAACTAAAAATTATTGAGATCCTAACGCACACACAAAGACACACACACACACACACGAGCATTAATGATACAGGAAAAAAGTATCAAAATCTTTAATCACAAGTAAACCTTGGGTGAACTAGTGAGAGAACAAGTCTTTAGACTTTTGTTTATATTTACTATAAATTTCACATCCTCATAACAGTTATGATTGTTATTTAAAAAAGAAAAAAAAAATTTGGATTAAGAGTCTTGAAACCAACACAGTTAAACCTGATGAAAATTTCTATGAGAAGCTAAGGCTGCTGAAATTCACAGTTGTTTATTTCATCTGAAGCAGAGTTTATAAGGGAACATTCATCTGTATGGAGACCATGTGAAAACAAGATGTAGAATAGCCTGCACAACTAGAGGTTAATGAGAAAACCATTAATTTCAACGGGACAAGAACTGGGTTTTATAGGCAGTGTGATACTTAATCAAAATAAAATATCTGGGCTGCTACACAATCATGTCATTAATACACATCCTTGTTCCAAATAGTAGCGTCCGGCAGTTTCACTAGACTAAATTCTAACTTTTCAAAGAAGAATTAGATCCATAAAAAGAGGTACATGAACTATACCTTGCCACATAATCTGGCCTAAGTAGTTAGCAAAGGAAGACATACAAAAATAATGTATTTCCAACTTGGTTCCTTTTCTTCATTTCGGAGACAGTACAGCTGTTGTATAGAGACCCATTCTCTCTCATTCAGATTTTTCTTCAACAAATGTTAATATATCTCTACACTGAGTACTCAGACAAGTAGATAATGTGGAATTTATCTATGTGAGGTAAATTAAAAATACTAACAGTGTTAATATAGGGAGTTGTTAAATATGGAATGAAATGTGCGAGTTCAAAAACAGACTCAATTTCAAGACTTAAGGACAAAGACAAATATTTGCGGTTTGAGAGTACCTATAAAAGAGTAAAACATATGAACAGTTACCACTTAAAGTACATCAGAAATTCTACACAGTAATTGTTAGTTGATTTATACAACTTGCTTCCATTTTGGAAATAATTTGGAAATACTCCATTTTGGATATCCAGCCCAGGATTCATTGACTTTCTTGGCACAGGGACCCTCTGCTGGCTCATATACAGCTTGTTGTCCACCAGGACTCCCAGGTCCTTCTCTGCAGAGCTGCTTTGCATGAGGTCATCCCTCAGGGAAAAAAAAAAAAATTATATATATATATATATATATATATATATATAATAATAATAATAATTTTTTTAAAAAAAACAACCCTGATTCAGATTGGAAGCATTTTGAGGGTATGTCTGGGGAAGTAACATGGTGAAGACCCCCATATCCCTAAATCCTGGCCATTGTAATAGACAGGCTACAGGCCAGGACAATAAGGTTAGGTATTTGTGGGCTTTCTTATGCTCTTAAGTAATGAGAATAGTGGATAAATTAAAGTAGACCTGGGATATTGCCCTTTGCACATTCATATGCAGAAATATATGCAGCCAAATTTGCCTGGGTGTCAACATTAGAAATCAGAATATTAACAATCCCCTGAGGTATGGATATGAAAAGTATGAAGTGAGGTCAGATTTTAAAAATATGAAGACATGTTCTGGGAAGACAACTTCTGTGAAATAATAAAGTGCTAGGAGTACAGGAGGTAGCCCCTTCATGGGGGGAAATAACTAAAATAATCTTTTAATGTGAATGCATTTAAAATCCAGCATTGAACTGATACCAGTAGAAGGGAAATGAAATTGTAATGTTTTGCTTCCCACAAAACCATGGGAATTTGCTACTACCCTGGAGTAATAATGCAATAAACACTTCTGGTTCGGTTGGGATCTACCTCACAGAACTCTGGCTGTGGAAATCTAAAGCACTATTCACTCCAGTTTTAAGATGTCACACAATCCTCCCAGTGGTGGTAAAAACATAATAATGTGGTGATATATTTCCTCCCAGATAATTTGTATCTATTGGAAAAGTAACATATATCTAATCAGATATGTAGTGGGGAATGGAAGTGAAACAGACATTAATCTATTCACAGTTCATTGACTCACTGAATGAAATTCAGGTGTGTGGTCTCATTTGTGAAAGACAGAGGAAAAGCCTTGAAAATCTTATTATTAAAATTATTTTACTTCTTTAAGAAGGCTAATTGTGTATTCAAAACATTAGGTTTTAGCTTTCTTTAAAACAAAGCAAAAATAGTATTTTGGTTTAATCACATAAGTAATAAACACAGTTTTATTACAGTCTACCAAAAAAATGAAGAAGAGATTGCTGTATTTTTACCACACTCGCCTGCAATGAACACAGTGACATATGGACTGGAATGTTTTTCTCTTGAACTACAGCCAATTTAATTAGAAAAAACATAAGGGGAAAATATTGGCAAATTAAAAGAAAAAGGGGGAAAAAAGGAAAAATAGAGAGAAATACACACTTGCAGAAGTTCAAAAAATGCTTTGACTCTATTCTTACAAGTCACCCATTTAGAAGCTGAAAGAGCATTCATATCTTGTGCATGCTGTCTCCCATTGAAATGGAGAAGAAGGGGGCTGAGCAATTCCCACTGCAATCAACTGTAGCTGACTTCAAGTTATGTTTTCCTACTATTAAGACTTGCTTTGCAGATAAGGTGTAGGAAATACTGGCAATCTCTGTAACCTCACTCTTCATGCAAATCCTACAAGACTTGCTGAAACATGCTGCTTGATTAATGCAAACTGAATAACCTTTCTGAAACATTCACATTTAAATAAAAAGAAAAAAAGAAGCAAAGAGAGGTGATGACATGCATCAGGACTTCAACCCAGATTTAAAATCTTTGCTAAGGATTTTCTGTGTGACCTTAGGGCTTGCAGTAATTGTCCATATGCCTGCTATTATCTTGTAGTAAAGAGTAGAATCTTCTCTTCCCAAGTATCTCAGACTAGCTCATACTTTCCATGCATCATCTGACTTAACATAAATCGACAATACATCTTATCCTGTTTATAAATCTATACTCCAGCATGCCACCCTAGCTTTTCCAAAACCCTGCAGAGCTGCCTATTAACTCCACAGGAGTCTACATTTCCACCAGCTGATGTGTGAAGACCTAAAAAGGCTTGTGGCCACCAAGACATGGGAAGTGTTAATTTACACCTACTGAGCTTCCAGCAAGTCTTTCAGGAGATGTATTCTTCACAAAAAGTGTTTAGGTCTGTAAGTGATCTGAGAGCATGCTTACACTAATGAATCAAACACTGCTAAATCAAATGCTGCAAAAGACAAACCTTTTTGAGACTGACTGGTGTCAGTATCCCTTTATTTCTAGCTACTAGAGGAAGAAAATTAATTCAGAAAATTTAGGGACTGTTATCTAAACATGTCTCTGTCTAGTTTGTAGTAATTATGCAGATTTTTACTAGTCACCAGGATAATCCATATTCTGTGATGCGGCTTGTTATCTTGTTGATACCTCTTCATCTTGCAAATAGTCTAATTAGATGACAATTATATTTTCTTCTCTATAAGATACAGTCAATGGGAACCTCAAGTCTGCAATGCACTTGTTTTACCTGCTTCACTGTCCCAGGGATAACAATATTATTTCATTCCACAGCACTGCTCCTGCAGTGGATCATATTACACAGCACCAGAGGTAGCACCAGGACCCACTCTCCAGGAGAGGACAAAAGGCAGGGATGAACAAGACAGTGAATCTCAGAGAAACGTGGGATAGAACTTTAGAGAAATTTTACTTTGATGGGAACTAATTGGGGCTGAAGCTAATGAGCTGGTTTGTGAGGACTCAGTACACAAGAAAAAGTGCAAAACAATACATAGTACTGTACTTGAAACTGCAGATTTAATGGCATAGTCACACACTGAAATGTTGCATTCTTAGCTATAAACTGAGAGTAGGAATGTAAGATTGCTTATATTGAACAAGACAAGGTGATATAGTTAATTCCCATTCATAACTTGGGAGAAGACAGGTGGCTTTCATCCCCCAGTGAGACAAGTATGGGGAAAGTGGATGTTACAATTTTTGTGGTTTTAATCCCATGCTAATAATTGACCATATCTGAAAACAAAACCCTCAAAGCAAAAAAATCTGATTGAGATATTTTTGTACCTGATTGATTTTGTATACTTTCAGCTTTTTATTTTTCTCCTGATTTTCTTCTGATTGGTTAATATAGTTCCCTATTCCACTCACTGAATCTTATTTTTAGTGACAAGACCTGAGGAAAACAGAGATACTTAATACCTTCTTTACCTCAGACTTTAATAGTAAGTCCAGTTGTTCTGTATGTCCACAGCCTGATCTAAAGTCAGGAGAATGAAGCCTCCATGGGAAGAATAGTCAGCAATCTGCTACCCTGCTTCAATGCACACAAGTCCATGGGGCTGGATGTGACCCACCCAAGGATACTGAGGGAGCTGCTGAAAGTGCTGCCCAATCCCCTTTCCATAATTTATCATTGATGGTAGGAAAGATTTCTTCACAGAAGCAGCATTGGTACAGGCTGCTCAGGTAAATCCCTGGAGTTATTTAAAAGACATATAAATATGGCACTTCGGGAAGTAGTTGGGTGGTAGACTTGGTTAACATTTGGACTCTTGGATCTTATAGGTCTTTTCTACATTAAATCATTCTAAGATCTATAAATATCACTTTTCAAAGTGGGTTGTGGTTTAACCCCAGACAGCAACCAAGTATCGTGCAAGTACCATTCACTCTCCCACCAGCTGAATCAGGGAGAAAACTGGAAGCATAGAAGCTAGAAAATTTGTATGTTGAGATAGAGAGTTCCTTAGGAAAAGCAAAAGCCACACACTCAAACAAAGCAAAAGAAAGTTCATTCACTGCTTTCCATGAGCAGACAGGTGTTCAGCCATCGCCAGAAGAGCAGGGCCCCATCACACACTACATTTACTTGGGAACACAAACACCATCACACTGTTTCCCTATTTCTCCTACTTCCTCCCACTTTATTAAGTGGGGTTTATTAAATCCCAGCCAAAACCAGCACAAAGTGTCAAATGGAGTGAACTCTTACAAATTTATAGGTGCAGAATATGTATTTCAGTTTTTATCTTTGTGGATGTTTCCAAATTCAAGTTCATTTAGATTCTCAATTATAATTCAACTCCTAAATTCCTATGTATTTCAATACAAATTAATACCATAAAGATCCTTAGGACATTTATGTGACAAGACAGGTCCTTCTAGGTTGCTTCAGAAGGAGGCAATACCATTAAGAAGTAACACCATCAATCATCTGATGCAATTGAAATTAATCAAAGGAACTAAAACACATGAAATAAACAAGAAAAAGTCAGTGAGCCGCTGCTCTCTCATGGAATTCCTGGAGTCACCGTGATGAAGCATGACTTCTAGTGAGGTATATGCTCCACAGACTGAGTGCTCAATAGTGATAATTCTTCAAGCAAGAAAAGAATTAATTATCCTGCATTCCAGGTGAGTGCTTTGCAGTAACTTAAAAGCTATCATTTGCCTCTTTTCTTGACAGTGGTATATAAACCCTTTTTCACATTGGAGATTAGTCTATATCTTGATGTTAAGACACAGAAAATAGAAGAGTGGCTGTGAAGGGCACTGAATCCAGTTTTTCCATACTGTAAGAATTCTGACTTGGGGGCTTGCAAGCAGAGGGAAGAACGCAGCATTTGTTTTTTCCTATCTGTGTTTTCACTGAAAGCAGTCGCTTTTGCTCTGCTTCATAAAGACCAAGCCATCTGGTAGGTACGATGGGATGCATGGGGTCCCTCAGGGGAAGCAGATGAAGGAATGCATAGTTTGTGAATCTTGATAGGACATATATAATACAGCTCTGAAGCCTTTCAGCTTCGATGAGATGAGAAAGTCTCAGGTCCTACTCAGACTTAGAAATTGAAGCAAATAGGGAATTGTAATAATGAAAAATTAGTTGAGTGGCTAATATCTAAAAGGCTTTAGATATTATGGAATGCTCAGTCTGTGGTGTCTTTATGGAATGCATTAGATAAGGATAGAGGAACCAGATATTAACTCATCAGAGGCATATGAACAGTGAACTTTAAACAAGAATATAATAGTAAAAAAAATCAAGATGAGATAGAGGTTTGAATAAGATTAATGTAAAATATGTTTATGGTTTGTATCATTGGATCAATAGTATAAAACAAATGTTGGAAACATACATCTGTAAAGATAAGAATGTACGCTTTTGAAGGTACTGATATTAGTGGTAGCACTTAGAAAAAGTGGTTTTAAATGCTATTGGCAGTGCATATATGATAGAATAAAGTTCATAAAATTTAGCTTGTGCTATTCATTTAATTAAAGCCAGGTTTTCCTTATTATTCTACTTTTTGAAAAGTAATTGATTTGATTTGAATAAAAAATAAATATAGGTAATAGTAATTTCTTTTTAAAATATTATCCTTCTGTTCCTAAACATTTCATATACTTTTCAAAAACGAGCACTATTTTTACTTTCATTGGGTTTCGTTGGGGTTTTTTATTGTTGTCTTTCTATATAGGAATTTTTTGTGAAATTAGATTTACAAGTCTGAATAAAATTATAGGTTTAGCATTAGGAGTGTACAGGGTACTGCAGCATTACTGCTGCCTGAAGGTTTCTAGACAGATCATGTTAAAAATATAGATTTCCAAAACAAAAGGATTTAAATATTAAAAAGTAATGATGATACACAGTATTTGCCGTTATATTTAGAATATTTTTTGTGATTTTTCTTTCTATGAATTTTCTTATTTTAAATATATTTTTTTATCTGTATGTAGATATAAAATATATATTTAGTACATAGAATTAATTTTGGTAGCTAAAAATGTTTTTGCTATTGTAAGCACATCTCCTCTGCATAAGGAGTGGGTTTATATTAAATTCTAGGCAGTTATCCTAGTCACAGTTGCATGCCTGATTTATTAGGGAAAATCCCTTATCCTATTGTTTAATAGTTGTTATGGTCCTTCTCTCCCAGTGGGAGCCTGTTTAGGTTGGGTCTTCTTGTTGTGTTGCCCCTGAGACAAAAGCTCCTAGTTCCAGGCAGTGTTCGTCCTTCTAAGCAGTCATAGTGCAGTCAGAACCCTGCCTTTCACACCCCCCACTGCTATAACTCATCAGTCATATCAGCTGAATATCAAGGTTAGTGTTCACTATCTAGGGCTGCTGCCTCTTGTACCAGACCTCTCTGCTTCTACACCACATTTTCATTCTCCTCAGAACGCTTATCTATTAACTACCACAAGATGTTACACTATACAACAGCTCAAAGATAAACAATGTTTATCAAACAAACAAAGAACTAAAAATAATTTAAGTGTCAGTGACATGACTGCTAGACAATAGTTATCATAGCCAAAACAAGATAAAATCAGCTTCAACCAAAATAAGCCAAGGCAAAGTGTTGGATCCTGCATTGCAAGGTCAAGAAGAAGACCTTTCCTTCGTAATGTCAGGGCCAGATAAAGTGGTCTAAAGAAACAATAGCTTAGTTTGCATTCTTTGAGGGAATTCTTCCTGTAACAGCAATTAAGTAAGAAGAAACTCAGTTATTACTGCTTGCTTTACCTACCAGCCACCAGAGGAAAAGTTCAGGTTGAAGAACATCTGTAGAACCTGGAGGTACACAGGTCCATGGGACCTGATGAGAAACACTGTAGGATTGAACACACCTTCTGCAAGTTTGCAAACAGCACCAAGCTGTGTTTGGTGCAGTTGGCATGCTGGGTGCAAGTGAGGCCATCCAGAGGGACCTTGACAGGCTTCAGAGGTGGGTTTATGTGAATGTTATGAAATTTGACAAGGACTCTAACTGTGCTTAGGATTACCCTGACCCAGGGCACTTGCACTTGTCCTGGGCTGCAAGTGCACATTGCAGAGGATGGATTGAAAGCAGCCCTGAGGAAAAGCACTTGGGGATGACAGCTGGCCAGAAGCTCACCATGACCCAAAAATGTGCACTTGCAGGCCAGAAAATCAAATGTATCCAAGCTGCATCAAACCAGCAGGTCAAGGGAGGAGATTCTTTCCCCTCTACTCTGGTCTCATGAGACCACACCTGGAGTGATGCATACAGCTTTGCAGCCCCCAGCATAAAAAGGACATAGACCTGCTGAAAAAAGTCCAGAGGACATAAAGATGATCAGAGGACTGGAGCACCTCTCCTAGGAAGGTAGACTAAGAGAGTTAGGATTTTTTCCTGGAAAAGAGAAGGCTCTAGGGAGACTATATCAGCCTTCCGGTACCTACAGGAGAGTTACAAGAAGGCTGGAGAGGGACATTTTACAAAGGCATGTAGTGATAGGACAAGAGGGAATGGCTTTTAACTGAAAGAGGGAAGGTTTAGATCAAATACAAAGAAGTTTTTTCTGTAAGGGTGGTGAGGGACTGCAACAGGTTGCCCAAAGTTGAGGCTTCTCCCTAGAACTGTTCAAGGTCAGGCTCAAAGGTCTTGAGCAGCCTGGTGTAGGGGAAGGTGTCTTCCCATTGCAAGGTAGCTGGAACTAAATTACTTTTAAAATCCCTTCTAACCCATACCATTCTATGATTTTATGATTCTGAGCATTTTGAATTGTTTAAACATTTAATGTTTAAACATTTAATGTTAAACGTGTTTAATTGGTTAAACCTATATGTGCTAAATACCCCTAAAAATTATTAATAACATTTAGACCTCCATTCCTAAATTTGCAATTAAAAATACATATGAACAAATAGATACATGTATTCACACAGAGAATTTTCACATAGTTTTAGAAGTAAAAAATATTAATTTGTAACTTTCAAGCCTTACATATTTCTGCCTATATTCAGTGACATATATGAGTACATGAATAGCCTCATTGTATGTACAGTTCCATTAACTCTGCCATTTATAGAATGTGCTCAAGTGATCTTATGACACTTCCCACAAAGTGGAAAATCAAGTGTAAACTTCTGAACTAAAACTTACTCTAAAAGTTATATAAGTTATCTGTAAATATTATGATGAATGAGAGCAAAAAAAGTACCACCTCTTTTACATCTATTTACATTTCTTTAATTCCAGAAGAGTTTACTACTATGCTTATTATTATTATGCTTATTACTCTCTATTTTCCATATTTCCTTAGAATACAAAGAGTTCTTTGATAGAAAAATGTGAAAGAGGAATAATAATTTGATGACTTAACTTGAAATACATAAGAAAAAACTTAGAGTGTTGAGTTAGCACTATGCTCAGCAGATATTAAAAGGTAAAGGATGTTTCACAGCAAGAAATATTCTGCTGTGTATCTGAAAGGTTACAAATGTGATTAACTGTGGCAGGTCTCATGTGCTCCACTCATTAATCTCACACCTGGTAATGCATTAGGGATGGCAGGAGTAAACATAATGAAAAAGTGGCATTTCATAATGCCATACAACATTAAGACAAGAAAATTAAACTGGGGTTTGGAACCTTTGAAAAGGGATTATTAGTATTACTATTAGTATTAGCTGATGTTTATACTGCTGCTGTTATTAGTATTAGTATTGTCATGATGATGATGATGATGATGGTGATGATGATTACAAAATGCTGCAGCTAGGTTTAGATTCAAAGTCATCAATATTTATGAATATTTAGGATAAAATCCTCAAAAGTATTTCTAATGGCATCTTGCTGGTTACTGGTATCCATATGTACCCAACATATGTGCTCTGGAAAAAGATCACTTACTAGACATCATGGCATATGTCACCTTGGCAAGGAGGGCACTGCTTACAAAACTCTTTAAATACAATCTCTTTCATTTGTGCACTAAACATTATTTAGGTGAAATGCTATAAAATAAAACAAAAGAAGAGATTAATTTACCACATCCTAAATAGGATTTTACCAAGTATGCACTTAAAATGCAACATAATTTTAACAGAATTCTACTTCATTTTGACCTGAGTAGGAATTTGCTGACTCTAGGTAGGTTTCCAGAGTCCCAATAAACACAGTGATTCTTCACTGTCTAGGAGGCAAAGGGGTTATATTGATATCAAACACCACACATACACACAAAACCCGCCCCATCAGATAGCTTTTTTATGTAATACTGCTGCACCATCTGGGATGTTTGAAATAAACCATGTATTGTTGTAAAAGTTAAGAGATAATTGCACAGTAGAATTTTCTAAAAAGATGTTTTCCTTCATTGTTTTAAAAAGATTACAACTTTCACTTTTATTGTTTCAGATTTACATCACGTCTTTGCTCTATGCTTTCTTCTTTTCTCCTAGGGCACGTCCTTCTCCTCCTCTTACCTCTTTAATCTCAGTTCACTACAGTTTTATCTTTAAGCAATTCCTTCTCCCCACTGTGGTGTCCTGTTTTTCTGGTCATTAGCCATCTTTCTCTCTCTTTAGTAATAAATGGACAGTACGAGTATAGCATTAATATCTTAAGCATTGCTCAAATATTTAAGAGAATAGTGTTATTAACATATCAATTTCTTCTTGGATGAAAGATTGATGGCATATTTAATGATAAGAAAGAAAGGTTCTCTTATTTCTAAAGAAATATTTCACTAGACCACTTGGTCTCCTGCAGTTTTGAGCTGTTTCACTTAAAGCCATGGTTTACCTTGGCTGCCACACCTAGACAGTAGCTCACTTGCAGTGACCTTACACCATCAGTGCTGGTATCCTGTCAAATATGTTTGGTTTCATGGTATCTACAAAGACAAATAAACTACATACATAGATTTCAAGTATTATAAAACCCTTTGCAATAATTCTGCTTGTCAAAGATGATTAGAAAACAGCCTTGGTGAGAGGGGTGCTTGTCTTTTTCAGGTGTATTTAAGCTATTATCTAACAGCTTGCAAAAAATGCATCTAACTTTCCATTTGTGATTCCTTCTTTATTTATGTAGACTGGTCTTGTCTGTTGTGTAGTGAAATCAATGTAATTTTCTTAATAATCTTAATAAATGCATTGATCATTTGTATTTTCTCAAACTTTGCTCTACTGTTATCTCCTGTACCTGAGGAATGCCTGAAGTGTCTAAGGATGACATAGCCAAAATCAGAAGACAGGATTATGATTAGCAATAAAAACAAGCCAATTTCCACACTAATAAACAGTTACCGCTATGTATGTAAAAAAAAAAAACAAAACATTATTTTCAGTTTCTGTCATCAATTTAAAAAAAAAAAATATGAAAAAGTCAAATTATAAGGCCAATCTTTATTACTGAAATAAGTTATGACTTGAACACAGACAATGATTATGTATTTACATGTTCAAGGTGATTACAGCAAAAGTTAAGCCATAACTTGGAGTTGTCAAATTCAAAAGCAATCCTTGAAAAATAATGCTGGTTATGTCTGGTTAAACTGCTTGGAAAAAAATAATTTCAAAACCCAACTGTTTTCTCTTTTAAAATATTTTATAACTTAATGTATTCAAAACTGCTAAAATAAAGAGTATGTTTCCCTAACGTTCCCTTACAGAGAAAGCTTTAGAAAATACAGTCATAAAAAAGGTTTAGCACCCCTAACACACCTATTACTCACTACAGTGGACAAATAAGAAAATTCTAAATGTTTAATAGTGGAAAAGATATAATCCAACAGTTAGTGGATGATATATTACTTAAACTCTGCGATTACAAGTTATTAAAACAACCATTGTTTCATTCTAAAGAGAGAAATTTACATGTATCCTTTAAAATTAAAATAATTTTTTACATCTCTACTACCCTGTATTCAGATCTGAATCTAAAATAAAAAAGAGAAATTGTAGTCAGGCAGAAAAATAACATATATGCCTAAAAATAGGTCTAAACTATTGTGGATATAGAAGATTGCCAATAAAATGAATCTTCAGCCAAGTTTTCACTTTTAGGCAAAGGTTTACCAGTAAAAAATTAATCTACATTATTTTTCCATAAAGAAAGACTTACATTTCAGACATTATTTGTATTGCTTTCTTTTTCTTCTATACTTAAATCCTAAGATAAAGGTAAGATAATGTAATAATTAATAAGATTGCTCATAAATTTTTTCAAGAATTAGATTTAAATTTTTTTCCCGTCAACTGCATAAAACCTTTTCAAGCCACTCAACACGAGATAAACCTTAATGATCTTTTGTTGTTAATGTCTTACCACACAAAGCTATCAAAAAAGTATATTAATTGCCTATTTTAACTTAAATAAGTTAAATATTCTCAAAAAATGTAACACAATCCTGCAGAAGCACAGTGTTTTCTTCAGAATGACAAAAAATTTATGAAGATAAAGGTCAGTAAGTACTGTGTAGACTTCATGCTCATTCACTCTCTGCCTCATTAAGAAATGCAAAACCTCTCGGTTTCTGTCTTCTTGAAAGAATTAAGGATATAATCCACAGTCCCAAAAAGTACCGACTACTTCCAGCCTCTGGCTATACAGTAGGACCATCATGAGGAAAAGAACAGCTCACCTTAGCCGGTTTCTATGTAAAGGTGTAAAAATAAAAGCACAAAGCACAACCATGAGTAGAACTACATGGAAGTCCTGAGCTGCATTGTGATTGGGTAAATTCTGTATTTCCTCATCTGTATTTACCTCTCCAAAAATTTATTTTGGGAAGATTTCAGTGTTCAGAAAGGCTCGAGAAATTTCTTTATTTATCCTTCCTACAGGTACAATTGAGTGATAGCAACTTTTTCCAACATTTGATGCACATCCTTAGAATGTAAAGACAATCAAGTGATGACAAAATGACTGTAAGGTTTAAATTCTATGTGTTTGCTTTCTTTTGTTGCAATTTTTTTCCTTACCATCACCTCTTCCCCCATAAAGGGTTTATCATTGCAGGGTTTCATCTCTGAAAACTGCTTAACACTGGAGAAGAGAAATGGAGGATTTATTGGGTTTTAATATATGCTTGTGCATTTATTGTGCTCCCAATGTTTTAGTTATAGGAAAATAAGAATGCTAAATAACCAATATGTAATGTCCTATTAACCAGCTTTATATTTCTTTGCTTGTTCTGTTCCTAAAATCTAGATTATATTTAGAGGCTTCTAATAGTAAGATCACATCTGTTTTCTGTTCAGCTTTTTTATCTTTTTTGTGCTGTAATTTATTTGTATTTTTGGGATTGAGTGTTTTTTTGGTTTCTTTCCCATTTAAATTTCTGTAAATTTCATTGTTAAGCCGTTGCAATATTTTATTTCCGATCATTACAAATTATGAGTCCCTATTACACAGAAATGGAAGAGTTGCACAATCTAATTTCCTACTGGCAAAAAAAAAATTCCCCTCATGAATTGTTTATTTTCTTCCTGACAATCTTGGTGACATGTGCTCTTTGTGGAAACCTATTTGTGGAGTTATTAATAATTTACAAGGTTTTCTTCACCGGAATGGGCATTCCTGGTGTCACTGCTACAAGTGACAAAAGTTGCTCCCTGCTAAAAAAAAAAAAAAAATAAATTTTTTAATGCCAACTATTTTATTGTTGATGATACATCTTGTGTCTGTCTTGTAGACTTTTCCAGTGCAGTTTTTTGCTAACTGTGATGAGATAGCATTGGATCACACCTTGTGCATTTTGCATTTTTCACTTTGCACATGCCATCATCAGGATGAACAGAGAGAATACCAACCCTTTTGAGAAGTGCCTGGTTACACTGTGCTTTTTTCCATGGTTTTCTCGCTTAAAGAATTTTATAAAATTTTGAATTATTACTCTTTTTGAAAGAGGCAAGAATAATGAAACTCCTGTCACTCTGACCTTAGCCAGTAAACCCAAACAAATCATGTATTCAGATATTTTTCCTGAGACAAAAAAAAACCTAGTTGTCTACCACTAAGTACACAAATAGTTCTAAACTTTGAGAAAAGCAGGAACTAGGATACAAACAGAATAACAAATTTCAGCATACATAGTTGAGAAAGGCAAAAGGTAGATATAGTCTAAAGAGTCCAAAGTAAAAAATGTGAATTTAAATTATCAGCTGTGCTTTGATAAAGTAATTCTTGACTCAGATAATGTAGAAACATATGGAAGTGAAGCACTGAATCTCACTGAAGGAAAATGCTGTATTAAGAAGCACAAGTGAAAGAGAAGGACTGCCCTGTAATTTCATGGCTGTGCTGCTACATGTCTAACAATTATTTGATCAAAAGTGGAACTTGGATGTCCCATCGAGGTTCAGGATTTCACTGATCTAGGCTGCATAGCCAAAAGATGACAGGAGCAAGTCTCCTGACAAAGGAACCTTATAATTGGAGAGAATTTCATTCACTTTCCTAAACAAGGGAATGCATATGTATTTGTGAACCTCTAGGATATCTGAAATACCCACAAAAGTGTGGGGACCCAAAAGAGCTTCTGGAGATACAAGGCCTCCTGGAAAAGGCCAGTCTCAAATGTTAGTCAATACTTGTACATAGAAAAGTGAACTAAAATTTAAGCAATGTCCCATGGGAAGTGTGAACAACACAAGACAACAGTGAGAAAATGGCAATCAAAACTGGAGCCACACAGGCACAGCATCACAGTTGTCTCATGCCTAGATTTACTATGACATGCATGAATTTTAACAGGAAGGCTATCACAAGAGGATAGAAAGTAGCAGAAATAATTAGGTGTACTGTAGTTCATGCAGTTGCCACTTTCACTTTGCAACTTTTATGACAAAACTGCAGAGAAGAGTTATTAAAGTATACAGTTCCTTGGAATAGGCTACCTCCCACACATCCAAAATTTTGCCTTTTTTGGAATTTGTCACTTCAGTTAGAAGCATGCTAGAATTCCATAATTCAGAAAGTCTATTGGAATATCAACAAAATATATGAGGAGTGGGGAGAACTCTTCTGTATGCAGTCTGAAGAATTCTCTAGAGCTAATAAATTGTTCTTTTGCAGAAAACGCGGTGTGAACATGCAGATACCAGTATTCCACATTTTGATTCACAGTCTGGATTCAGAAACACAGATCTGGAAAAGTTGAGAATTGATACCTTTGGTCTGATCATGTCTAATTTTCACTGATAGGAAAACACTTTATTACATAATCAATGGCTGATGTAGTCTCGATCTCCTGTGCAACCAGCAGGTAACAAGAGCACTTACCAGAAAATCAGAATGTTGAGGTGCTTGAACTCCCAAAACAACATTAAAACCAATCCTTGTAACACAACATTTGGAGATGAAATTAATTCAGTGTAGAGATAATGGACCTCTTTGAAATATAAATTAGCTGGAATACAGGTGTTCCTCTTCCTAATGCCCTAAAAGCACTAAACATCATTCCCAAAAGATTTGCTTACTGAATCATTTTGAAGCTGCTTCTACTGGGGAAAGAAAGAAATCTGTGTTCTGCTGCTTTATTATAATCGCAAAGAAAATTTGCATCCAATGCTAAGGAAATTATTAGTATGTCCTCTGGAAAATTAAAGCTGAAATCCTCAGCAGAAAGAATTTTCCTAGTGGTGATAAACCTAATCCACTCTGTCTCTATGCTTCCCTTGTCTCCCCAGTTCCAGCTCTTTTTCTGCCCTTTCACCCTTAGGAAAAATGACAGCTGAACTATAAAGCATGGGCTCTGTCAACAGTCTAGATATGTAAAAGTTGGACATCAGACCAGTGTGCATAACAGAAACAGCCTCGAGGCATTCAAAGCTGACAGAGAAGACCTGTGCCAATGTTCCCTTCTGTTCAACATCTCTGTGACCATCTTTAAAAGCTCAGCTGCTGTTGATCTTTCAGCATCAGAGCAATGATAACCCTTTCTCTCCAAAGGACCCTGATGATAATTAAATTTGGTGGGTTACATGCAATTATATATAGATAACTTTTCATCTAGATGGTCATCTTGATGTGTCTACTTCTCGTCTCCTGTACTCCCCTCTTGTTTGTTCTCCCACCAGCTCCCAGATTGAAATAGGAACGAAAGTCTGGGCTGCTCCTCAGGGCATGCACTTATTTGCCCCCTGGGATTTATAAGAAATACATAGAAGTACACTTTGAAAGAATAAAGAGCAAAGTTGAATTCTCAAATTCTCAGCTGGTGTGAATTCAAAGTCACACAAACAACTACTGCATATGGAATGTGAAACATTCAACAGAGCTCCTAGATGCATTATCATGCATGGAAAGCCTTTCATAGTCAAATCCTTCTAAGCCCCACTGCACATGCATATCACGATATTGAATGTGCAAGCAGGGTACAAATGCTTGTAATGTTCATGTTCCCACAGTACTTAGGGAATTTTAATGAATACATGTATAATTCATTTAGAAGGAGATAACTGGCATGTGGCACACCAGGAACTGTGACCTGTTCCATTGATGTTAATGATAGCAGCCTCAGCCAACTGCGGTGATGAACCTCCTTGAACCTTACGGTAGCTCATATATTTTCCTCTTGCTATAAATGTTTTATTTTACCTGATACAGTAATGAAATTGTCAAGATAATGAACAGAGTAATCATTTCACACAAATGGCTAACTTTAATTAAAAATCACAGTGTTGACTGCTAAAATATGGGGGTAACAGGCCATTGATCAGATTACAGATCACTGATAATTGAGATGTGGCTATAGACGCAGAGACCTGTGAACTCCACCTTACCGAAGGACATAATGTGTGCTGTCAGTAAGAAGTAGTCTCAACACATCATTAGCCCATATATATGTAATTCTTTATTCAGCTGTTAAATCTGCAAGGACAAATATTACCTGTTAGACCACCTCCAAAGTTACAGTTTGAATTAATGACACAACTGCCAAGGTAAGGAATGTCAATGTCCTGAGAATGTGGTTTCCAGGAGAAAAGTGAGACTATTTGTTCTGCAAGGTGTTCCTGAGGAGCATTCAGAGGGAAACTGAATTTTGCCTTTCTGAAGAATGCCTCAAACCTCTACTCTTCTGAATGTACTAATCAATTTTATGTCTTGCTATATTCTATTCTATAATTTTCATCATAGTCACAAGGTTATAAACTCATCCCATGTCATAACAAGAAAGCTGGATATTGCTTTATAAAAGTCTGGGGGTTTTCAATTAGAATAACTACTGTTTCTCATTCTCTAATTTTTTTTAGAAGGAATATAGAAAAATAGAAAGAATGAAATTTGACTTGCAAATGAAAATTATGAAGGTGATGTTGGAAGATCTGAGAGGGTCCAGAAAAATTTTCAGCTGTGGATATATGTCTGCTCATTGTGGACTTGACGTGAAATGCCAAGGTCTTATGAGAGTCATCCCAATGCTGTCTTCTTTAAACTTTCTTCTTTTGTCTTCTACTGGCAAAAAAATCACACCCTTTCCTCTCAAGTGTCTTTTCTCCCTTTTTGCTAGATAATAACACTGGTTTGTATATAATATTATCTTTGAAAGGCATATAGCTTTTCACAGCAAGCGTATCTGAGCTCTCTTCTTTGTACCAGTTGCCAGTTTACTGTCTGACAAAAATCTTGATTTAAAATTTCCATGTAAAACTTTACATTATATTATGTTTCAGAAAAATGTATTTGAAGGATAGATGTTTGAATCAGCATAAAATGTTTATGGAACTCATCTCAAACCATGTGGCAAACCATACCTCTGTCTACTATGATCCCATGGATGCTTTGGTTTGTTGTTAACAAAAATTTAAAAACTATGAAATGTACCCCTCTTACCTAAGGGTAACCTCTTAGGGTTAGGGTTGATGGTATGTACAGAAGTACCCATTTAAGTTCTAAATAAAGCATTTGTTAATCAAACCTTTGTTTCTCAGCTGTGGCGTTACAGTTAAAAGCAGGATGAGTACATCCTTCTTTTTTTAGAAATTTATTGATATAATTTCTTTTTTTTTATGTTGAAGGTTGATTCTTTATAACAAAAATTTATCATAAAGAAAATTCAATATCCATCAGTAGAAAGTTAGAGAAAGAATTCTTATTGGATGCCTCTGTTAGCATTCAGGAGCACATAATCGCAGAATGATTATATGAAGGTGCTTTATTGAAGAGCTCTGTGTGTCAGGGGTACAAATACCCAAATCTGACCAACTTGGTTTTGAGCTGAACATGTTTTTATACTCTATCATTATATAACTTACATATTAATTATTAAACTTAAATTGTTCTACTGTATACTTTGATTTTACCCAAGCATGGATTTCTTGTGATCCTCCTCAAACTCCTAACATAGTTTCTCATGATTCTTTAAACAATAATGATATCTAATCACATCTAACAATTGTATCATTTATCATATACTGACTACACAGGTGCAGTTTCACATGATCTTAGCAAGCACAAGGCCTAACATTTCCCAGGGTCTACTTTTAACACATTTCCCAGGGCCTGCCAAGCCTAATTTTCTTTCTAACTCCCCAAATTTTCTATGATTTTTAAAATCTTTTACTATCACTTCCAGTCAGACCTATTTTGAAAGTGGAGGCTTTCAATCAGTTTTGAGCCATAAATTTTTCTGGAATTACAATTTAAAGGCTGTATGACAATTCTACCATGAAAGTCACTAGAACTTAGCTCTTCTAGAGGAGTTTGATATTTGGGAAGAAAAAGGAGGAAGTACTACAGGACCAAGTTTTAACATATTGCATTATAGCACAAAGCAGTAATTAAAGGTTTTGCACATTCATATTACAGAACACTGGTGCATATGTCTACTCTAGAATAATCAAAGTGGACTTTGGATAGGATCATTCCAGGTACTGACAGGGTATAGTCAGACCCAACAACAAGTATATTTATACATCATTTCTCTTGGCCAGTCTGTATTTCTGAAGGATGGTCTCTACTGTTTTCCCAAGATACAGCCCTCCTAACATTTAAATCTGCCCTTCTAACAGATTTTTTTATTCCTTTCAGAATTCATACCAGGAGTTCAGTAGACAACACACTATTTATCTCATATAATCATAGATAACAGGCAAATATGGAAACTGGACAGTACTGAGCAAGTTGTTCTCCTAGGACTCATCGATGCCCTTCAGAGAGAGATGGCAGTAGCACTTTTACACTGCCCATGCTCCTACAGAGCAGAAATAAATGGTGACAACAGTAATGATGAGTAAACCTCAATGGCTGACCTCTTTTAAAGCTGCATCTCATATTTTTACAAAGTGAAAAAAGTCCTAAAAGGCTAAGGAAACATAAAAGTGGCTTCATGTGATAATAAACTAACAAGATGCATAGCTACAAGAACATTCTGCTTATATGGCCATGGACAAGAATTTTTGGAATATGAACATATCCTTGACAGCTGCAATGACACAAATTCACTTAGCTACCCTGACAGTGTAAAAACATTCAGTCATTATCTGTAAAGATCTATCTGAACAAATGACCTAAGGATAAAAAATTCCATATCTATTACTTATAAAAATATTCTGTCTCCTTTTTTGTTTAGTTGGGTTGTTTGTTTTTTATATGAAAAAAATACAAATAGTTTTAGTTAAGCAAATAAAGGCTTAAACATTTTTCAGATAGGTAAATACATAAATATTGAATCAAGACATGCAATTTCAGGAGGACTCTCTCTGATAGAAAATCAACATTTCCTTACCTATGAGTTTAAATAAACTGGACTATGGGAGTTGAATTTCAACTAATGTCATGTTTAGTCTACATGGTATGTAAAATACAGTGGAAGCACAGCATGACACCAAAAAGCTAGGAAGGCAGTGCCTTGTGAGGTCTAATAATAGAATTTGTGCTAGTTTCAGTATGATTGAGAGTGTTCAGCAATTATAAAGTGTATCTTAACACCCATTACTGTATATTTGACTATCAATAATAAAAGTTATTCTATATGTAGCCATTTATATCCTCAAAAAAGCAGGTTGTGTTTGTTTTTTAAAAAAATACCTACCTCCTTGAAATGAACTATGATATTTATACTATGCATAATAACATTATATTAATTCATTTTTTGAATTTTATGTGTACATAATAAATGTTATTAATTAAACTTTAAAAACTTAAACCCTAATAACTCATAAAAGCAAACCAATTCACTTTAAATAGTAAAACTGAAACCTGCTTACAGAGAAAAACTGGATAGGAGCAAAGACAAAACATTAAATTATGCCTTTAAGAAGAGACTTTTAGAGATGTCTGTCACATATCGACATGCACGTGTATTCACTTTCATCCTTGGGCAGTGTGACCAAGTAAGCTTCCTTCTTCTAAGTACATTACCATCATCAACTTTGTTAACACAAAGAAATTTTGCTAAGTCTCCCTCTAAATGAGAATGCTAGTTTGTCTACTCTGAGCCTAAATGTATATAATTTGAAGGGGAGAAGTTATTTTCAGAAAAAAAAGTTTATAATAACATTAATTCTAATAATAAATAATATTAATTTTTCTAATGTTTTTCATGGTACTGTTAGAAGTATGACTTGAGAGCATTTCTTTATCCTAGTCCATTAAATATATATATTCCCTTTCACAATACTGAAACAGTAAGTTAATGTAAAATTGCCTTTATATAGAAAATCTTCATGACAAAATATTCCCGTAATTTCCCCAAATAAAAAGCAGGTTACTTTTCCCCTTTAGCTTCTTTACTCTCACAGGAAATTCTCAGGTTGCAAAAATATCCATTATATTTTTTCTTATAATGTGATTTTTCCTTTAGTATAACCCAGGTAGTATAGTATGATAGGTACTTTGGAATATGGGGAACATCTATGACAGCATTTATTAAATGTTCAAGAACAACTTGTGTCTAAAACTGTCAGCTGTTATATGATGCAAAGAAAAGAAAGGAAACCTAGAGTACAGGTTAATATTAGCCATCTATATTTTACAAGGCCACTAATTAAATCAGCGGAATTATTTGTGCTCTGGTGTTTTTCTTGATAACACAGATGTTTTTCCATGCTCTTTTAAACTCTTCATGTCACATTTTTAAGTAACACTAGCCTGCCAATAAAGATTATATGATTTTCAGTTCACATGGATCTTAATTTACCAAACAATCAAACTGTATAATCTTCATTGACTTTTTCTCTGTTTCCATCTCACTGTAAGCCAATGTGAGTTGTTCAACACTGTTAGTTTCCAAGCACTATAAAGTCTAGCAGGCTGTCAAAATCATGCTGTCATTGTATTGGGAAAGAGACTGCAAGTAGGCATGGGAAGGGGGTAGTTTTAAATGATTCCTGTCAAGTGCTTTTAACAAAAGAAAATCATATCTTTTCATATCAACCCCACTCAGGCTCCCATGGTTTTCCCATGTTAGTGGAGCCACCGTATCCATTTCTAGTGGATTTTCATGCACTTGGAGCTGACAGGAACATGAAAGTGACTGTTTTGGTTTAGGACTTATGTACTCATAATAAAAAAACTCAGTTACCAAGGTTGTAATTCTAAATTCTGCAGCCCCTGTGAATAGAGAGTGAACTGCATTGTGGTTTGTGGTTTCAGCTAGAACACTGAATTGGAATATCATTCCTAAACCAAGACACTGCTCCACTGTGCACATTCATGGGATCAAGGGGCACAGCCTGATTCATCATGGTCTTCACCATGGTCTGCAGGGGAATCTCTGCTCCAGAGCCTGGAGCACCTCATCCCTGGGCTTCTTCACTGAGCTGGGTGTCTGCAGGGCTGGTTCTCTCATTTTCTCACACTTCTCTTGTCTGGATCCAATTACTTCTGCATAATATTTTTTTTTTTCCTTCTTAATTATGTTATCCCAGAGGCACTACCACCATCCCTGAAGGGCTTGACCCTTGCCACCACCAAGTCCATCTTGGAGCCAGGTGGCATTGGACAAAAGGAAACTTCTGGCAGCATCTCAGAGAAGCCACCCTTATAGACCCCTTGTACCACAGCCTTGACACACAAACCAAATGCAATTTTAAATATTTTTTAATCAAGCACTACTTAATTATACTTATGATTAAAAAGAGTAATAATTTTCCTAAATAAGTTTAGAGTTTACCACCCATGCATAGCACATGATGGAAAGACTATACCCAAATTTTAAAACACAACAAACAAAAATTTAAAAAAAATTAAAAAAACCAACCATAAACAAACAAACAAACAAAACTACCCAAAGACAAGACCATAGTTCTTTCTGTCTTTTCTTATCTTACACCCAGAAGGTGTCAGCTGATGACTTACATTTGTGTTTCTGTCAGATCCATCACTGAAGGACATCAGTGCTACTTATTCAGCCCTGGACCTTCTGATAAGACAGACTGATCCCTTCGGGCTCTGGAAAGGTTTCTCTCATTTAATAGTTTTGAAATTATTTATCACAAGATATAAAGCTACTAAAAATTAATAACATTGGTATTTTTTTCATTAGGAGGGAATATTTAGATCTGGTACAAGTGCATCATCTGCTTTGGGTCAGATACATAACCAGAGAAAGAAATTGAAATATTAATATTTTCTCCAGCTAATGATCTGATCTACCACATACAAAGCTACTCTTTATCTACAGTCTAGATTAATTTCATTATAGCTGTTGCATTGTAGAAAGGCTAAAAGATTGGAAAAGGAGATGTGTCCCCTTTGTGTAATAGTGTAATTAACATTGGTAAGCTTCATGCATTTCTAGATTCTCTTTTTTCTATAATAAGAATTTTTTACAAACAATGTTTTTGAAGATTTGTGCTTTGTGATGTGTTTATTTCAGATTCTTTGTTGGTTTGATTGAAAACAAGCTATTTGAAAATTGGGGGTTCCATCTGAAATCAAAATATTATGCACAGGGTTTTTTCCTTGTTAGTACAAGTAACATGGCATGAGAACCAATTTGAAATGCCTTAGAAGGTATTTTCAGTTATAATGTCAGTGTAATGCTGACAAAATACCTCGAAATCTATCCATCCATTAATCAATCAATTGACATTTGTTTTTCTGCAAAAAACTTCCAATTTTATGCTACTTTTGACAAAAATTGAGTGTTCCCATAAAAAACAACCATTACAAATCATTTTAATCTGCATTTTCTGTCAGAAAAAAAAAAAAAAAGGAATGGAGCATAAAGGTGACAAAAATGATTTTAGGGGTTTTTCTGGCACCCCTAGTAATTGTGTTCTTAAGGATGTTTGTACAAGCATTCCAACCCACCATGTGATAAAGATAAGGAACATTCACTGGAAAAGTTGATTCAACACAGCCTTGAGAACAAGAAGAAAGGAATATTTCAAGGCAGCTCAAATTTGTCCCAAACAACAGGACTTGAATTTGTTTACAGTAACTAAAAATGACCAACTACTCATTGATCCTGGATATTTCTAATGAATGAAAGAAAAACTGTTTTGTAAAAGTGCAATACCAATACAGATTAGTAAAGCCTCACCCCTAAGACTTATTAAATTTTGTAAATTATTAATATAAAGCTATTGCACTAGCGTGGAAGAAAAAATATTTCAGATGTGGCAGTAAAGAGTTTCTAACTACAGAATAAAAGTGTTACCAGCAATGCCTTAATACAGGGCTATCCATATGAACATGATCTCAGAAGATTCTTATCATTATCATTATCACCCCTCTACTAAAGTGCCTTTTTCAGGGACTCTGTGATTGCAGTTGCCATTCCCAGATACAGAGCAGCCAGCTGAATAGAGTTTGAAGATAATCATTGGGTTAGGAAAATGTCATATGCATCTTTAAAGTTCAGCCATAATTCTAATTTCATAACACCACAGCAGCAAAGAGCATTGTACTTGAATGGGCTGTTACAGACATTCTAGAAAGAAAAATTTCTAATTCTTATAAAATCCAGTTGTTTGAAGGATATATTAGACATGGACAAATGGTTTAAAAAAGACATTTAATGTATTAGAATTCTCCAGATTTTGTAATGATTTCTGTGGAATAAAGAGAGTAAAAAAGGCCAAAGAAGCAGTAAATAAATTTAGGTATAGAAGCTGCTATGGCCAGACAACAAAAAAAAAAAAAGCTCACTAAAGGATTACATATCACAACACAATTTCAAAAGATTACTATGGTGTCTATGAGAAGAAAAGATAAATTGCATTAAGATAACATTTTTAAGAGTGCCTCAGGGAATATTCAGAATGGCTTACTTATCTTGGAGACTAATTTCCCTGAACTCCATCTGTAGAGTGTGTGTGAGAGAGATCTCTCCAGAAGGAAATTCAGACTGGCTCAGTAGGTTCTTCCTTTGAAACACATCTATTTGGGAGTCCAGAGCAATGCAGAAACAGTGATAAGCACAAAGATATTTTTTCAGCCAAACGTGCTCTTCTACAAAAAGTTTAAAAAAAAAAAAAAAAAAATCCTGTGTTTTTAATGGTAAGAAAACTTTTTTTTCTGAACTTATCTCTTTTCAAATCTATTTTTGATTTCATTAAAAAAAGAAATAATTAATTTATTTTATCATGTCCAGAGGTCTCTTTCTTTTGGGAGAGTCGAAGAAATAGCAAAGTATTAACATAACTTTTAATTCTTAAATTGGTACAACATTTTAGAGAGACAAACATGTTAACACTTCCATATTTTTGTTACTGGCTAAGTACCACAGTGTAGATAAAAACTGAATGGGATTTTTGCAAAACCAAAAGTTTATTAAATATCAGCTGAGGTATGAAAAAAGAATTTGGCTTTCTTTATGATTAAACTTTTTTCCTTCTTTGATATTTTCCGGTACACTATCAGCCATGGTGTAATTTGAATCATGAGAAATTTTTATTACCACTTTTAATGGTGAAGAAGTTAACATGTCAACATATTTTAAGTTTACAATTTGTATTATATGTTGGTATAAAAGTGATAGTGAGGAGAAAGTTTTATCTGGATAAATAATAAGAATGACAGTAATACCTTCCTCCCTAAAACAGTGAAGTAGTTTAGGCAGATTTGAGAGATACAGAGTGGGACCCCAGCTGGTCAGAAAGTTCTCAAAAATTCACTCTGTCCATCCTTGTTATAGTGTTCATGCTCTTTGATAGATGTGTATGTACTATATGGATATATTCATCAAGCACATACCATCATAAAATGGATATTCCAAATACATAACATTAAAATAGATAAAATAGATAAAAAATATATTGTTAAAATGCTCAGAACTGCTGTTGGGGAATCACATCTGCCTTCTTTTTTCCAAAAATATTTATTTATTTTAGATACTACTGATATCCATGATCAATAAATATCAGAATCAAAATTATTATATACATCAAAATTGTACCACAATATAATTGGAATATTCCATAATTTGCTGCAGTTATTATTAACTCAGGAGACCCAGGGGTCTATAGGATGTATTAAAAAGCTGAATCAGACACAAGACTGTGCTGAAGCACTCTGATGTGGTTTCCATTGAAAACCTAAGGGTTAAACATATCAGTCTTGTTCTTATAAAAGTCATTATCCACAGAAAGCAGAACTGTGAACATAGTGTCAATTTAGAAGTCATTTTCACACAATGTCATTTGCTTAGAAGTCAATTGTTTCCAGTGGAATCACTCATTATATGAAGATAAAGGCAGAGCTATCAGTATCTCCTTATTAGGTCAAATACTCTGGGGAAAGAAGAATTTAAAGTCTAAGATTAAATACCTAGAAAGTCCCCACATTTTTATGTGGTTGTCTTCTGTAAATAGGGCCAAAACTGTTCTGCTATGTACTTAAGTATGTGAAAGATTATTTGAAATAAATGTGGAAGAATTTCTGTCACTATTGTTTTGCCTGTATATTTATATTCCAACAATGTAACACCTTAGAAAAAGCCTGTTCCCAGAGTTAAATAAACTTTTATTTACTTTATTTCTATAATTTTGTGTGGTGTTTCTAAATTTACCTTGACAGTATAACATCTATAACTAAATTCAGAATTATTCAAAGTAAAACAGCAAAAATACTAAGAAGGTTGTTTTCAAAAGGCGTTATGACATTTCCAAGGTTCCAAGATGACAATATCATCTTGGATAAAAAAATAAACTTAAGCCAAATAAATTTATTTGGGAAATAATACATGTAGATAAAGTAATATTTGTCCTGCTCTAATTTTTTAATTAATTTTTTTAAATATTCTAGATAAATAGTTATATGTCAATATTGTAAAAAAATATTCCTGTGAAGGAGGTAATATTAAAATTTTGTCCACAGCTTTGTGGTTATCCACTAAGAATATGGGATAGCTTAATTAAATTCCTTTCTTTGTGAAGGTTTTAATTCATCCCTTCAAGTATAATGATCTCTGAAGGCATAAAGATTAAGAGGTCCAAGCAAAACATCCAGGAAAATTGAAATTATATCAGCAGGCCATGCAAGGGTTTACATTCTTTGTTGTAATCCATTAGTCCACTTGGTTTCAGAAATAAACCAATACTGAAAGAAAAAGTGTAGCAATGACCTTCTATCCCTTTGTTTAATGATTTTGGGGTCCTGTTAGAACCATTTCATATTGTTTAAGATTGAGCCAATGATCATGAAAATGTTAATGCATAAAAAAAAAATGCAACAAGATTTCCAATGAGAATTGGATAATGAGAATGATAATTCCTGAGATATGCAAAGCACTTGTGACTTTCCCATCTATTAACAACTACATTTAATTTCCTTTCCTTTGACTCAGCAGCCCTGTTTTCCTTCCAAGTCAAAAGGAACATTTTGAATCAAACATTAACTCCAGATTTTCATTTTGGAGAGGTATCTTCACCCAGACAAACACAAATTGTAGCTGACATAATTTTTTGAAACTCATCATGAATTTCAAGGACTCAGTTATTTGTACATTTTTCTATTAAGGTCAGTTGATTTCTATTTATTTTATGTTAATGAAGTTTGAATTACTTATTCTAAGCCACTCCCAATTTATGATCCTCAGAGGAAGAGGTAAAAAGCCCATTGCTCATCATTTTAAACATGAACAGTGGTCTCTGTGTGGCTTTAAAATGCTGGCTGTTTTATAGTGCTATCCATTGCATATTCCTGCATCATTAGCAGGAAAGGTCAAGCAATATTTACTTATATTAGACAGGAACCTCATGAAACTATCGCCATGAAACTATTCCTGAGACTACTAAACTGATACTTGTGCAATACTGGTCAATTCACTGTTCAGTGAAAGCACAAACACCACTGCAGAGCTCCAGCTCAACTCCTGTCCTCACACACAGATGCTTTATAAAGAAAGGCTAGATTCATCAAACAAGAAAGGTCTTCTTCATGGAGACAATATTATAAATTCAAGAAAGAATAAATGTGTTCCAGAGACATGAAATGCAGCAGCTTTGTCCTTAATATTAATGGCTTATATATAATTAGCTCTTTGCTTTCTATGCAGAGATACTATAATTTTCAGTTCTTTCTTTTATTTGATAATCATGAGCTCAGAGTACAAATTCAATTGTCATGCAATATTTAATCTCTCAGAGGTGAAATACCTTTATGCAAACAATTTCCTTGTAGATAAAAAGATGTTATAATAATATCATATTTTTATGATAATATCATTATAATAGCATTAAAATAAATTTTAAAAAACAATAGAGACAGAGATTCAAGTAATTTCCTTCTGTTGCATACTGAAAATTCGAAAAGAAAATGTCTGGATGTTATTTTGGTTAACCTGCTTTAGATGACCCTCCTTGAGCAGGGAGGTTGGACCAGATGACCTCCAGACACCCTTTCCAACCTCAACCATTCTATGAAAGCATCGTCTTGAAAAGATAATTCCCATCTGAAAATGCAAAAAGAAAGAATCTTTTTCTTAACAATATTTTTAAGTGGATAAAATATTGATTAAAAATATAGCAGCTGGCTATCTCTAAGAATACACCTTCAATTGAAGGAAAAAATACTTGGCCATATAACATCTTTTAATGTCTGTGCCTTGCCATTCAGTAGAATCACCCATATTTTTCCTGTGAGTACCCAGAAAATCAACTGATGGAAGCCAATGTCCTTAAAATTTCTTCAGTTCCTCAATGATATTAATATCTGAATGTAGAATGAAAAGAATAGACAGCAAAAATAAGTGTCAGAAGTTTGAATAGCTTTATATGTGCCTGCTTTCAGAAAAGCTTAAACTTCCCTGACTGTTCTACATGGGGACACCCCTTGACTACATCCTTGATGAGGCTGACTCACTCTTTACTCACTTTGGGAGCCTCCTAGGAAATGTCAAACTGCTTCACCATGAGCATTGTCCACTGCAGCTCCAAAAACTAGTCAGCACATAACATTTTCTTAGAACACACTGCGGAATCTCATGTCCAAGACCCAGGAGAAGAATATTTGGCTATCCTTAATGTACACCTTTAATGAATCCAGCTAAATGATCCTCTCCTCAGGCAAGAAAAAGACATTTTTATTGTATTACAAAATTGAGACATAAAATAATAATAACAGAAGAGGCAAAGTAGCTCTCACTGAAACACACTAGATACCTTGCTTGTCCTACTGATAATAAATGCTTACAGTCAAAAAGTATTTCCAGATCCCAGAAAGACAAAGTTGTAAATATTTATAGCAAGATACAATTACCCTGATAAAATGCCTTGCTTTACATCAAAAATACTGAAAGTACACCTAAAGACAAGAAAGACAAAACAAGCAGATTTCCCTTTGCTCCAACAGCCATTATCAATACAAGTTTTCAGGCTCACTGCCATGAATACAGCATAGGTAGATGAAAAGTTCTGCCAAAGCAAAAGAAATAGATGATCAAATGTTGAATAATTTGTCAATGTATAAGTTACTGATGCCCTGCAGCTCTGGTAAATAATATAAATTTAAGAAAAAAAAAAAAATCTTTTCATTATGGAGGTCAGCAATAAAAATATTCCTTCTTCAAAACCTCAGTGTTCTTTTGAATTTTTGCACTCCCTGGGAGCATAATTAAGAAACATGCTCTGCATTGTTCAAAAAGCCTTTTTTAAGCTACAGGAAAATCAGACTTAATATTTTAAATATACAGCTTCAGTTAAGTTGCATGATGATAGCATGGAGCCAGGCAAAATAAATGGGTTGTGTCCTTTCTCTTCCTTGTTGTGACTATAAAAACTTGCATGCCTGGAAAGAAAAAAGTACTAGCTCTGATTTTAGCAGCTGAGAGTAGGCACTGCCACCAAGGTAGAAAGATGAGTGACAGAACACAGCATGTCACATTTCATAATTAACTCTTTAGATTTCAAGACTTCTGATTAAAAGTGAGACATTCTCTTTTTTTTTTTTTTTCTTACTGTAAACCATAAAACTGAGGTTTAAAAAAAATTTAAATGGAGAAACTAAATTAAACAAAATTACAGCTGAGACTAATTATAAACTCCAAGAATTATTTTCAGTTTTGGATCCCCCTGCCCTCCTTCATTGTTCTCAGAGACACACCTCCATTCATTTTTAAAATGGAAGTTAAAAATAAATTCCCAGATTAAAGGCATAGCTTAGCAGATATACATTTGTATATATATATAATATATAGTATATAAAAACTCTTAAACCTGTCATTATGATTAATAAATTTAAAACACAAATCAGGGATTTAAAAAATCCCAAGTCCTAAACTATGAACTAATGCAGTGCCACTCTCAAAAGGACAGGGAATAAAATGGTGAAGATCACAATTTTGCTTGCAGAGCTGGTTCCATATATCTCAAAAGCCTAAAAGGATTTCAGAGGATTATCTTTGCCTAGATTGCTGTCACTCCTATTAATCAGTCTTTATTGATTGCTTAGTCTTTTTGTCTCCTCAAGTTCAACAAAAAGTCTATAATATACTGCCCTTGAACACATAGATAAATCTATTTGAATCACATGAAGACTGGAAGTACATGAATATATGATTTTTTATGACTCACATAACTATGAGCTCTGGAGTTTACAAGTATTTTTAGCATATTATCTCAATATATGCATCAAATATCAGCCATTCATTATGTACCAACAAGTGGAAGAATTTGTAAGTGTTGTACTCCAGATATATGTAACAGGAATCCATGTTTAAATTATTAACATGAAAGTCAAAAACTAAAACAAGACATGAGGTAGCTGTTCAGAAAATAAATTACTTTTCATAACTGCTTTGTGTACTGATGCAGAGTTTCTCTTGACATTTGGATCTTACCAGCAGAACTCACTTAAGATAAGGAAAAAAAAAATAATATGCAAAAAGTTAGAATATGGACTTCATGTTGTAGTTGTTCAGTTTTCTGTATAAACATTGCCTTATATTTTATTTGCTCAATATTCACAAAAATGTTTGCAGAAATTTATTTTATGCAGAACCAAGTGTGTTTGGGGGACTTCTATGAATGCATATAAATAGTGGTACTTTTGATTGCTTGGTTGATTATAAAATATTGTGGAACTTCAATAACCTGCTACAAAGTTCAGATATAATTTACGATTAAATACTTGGATTTGTAAATTATCTGGTTTTTTAATAAAATAATTTTTGGAATAATTTTGATTAGGAAGAAAATTCATATGTTTTTATCTGCTTGTAGGAAACTCCACATCTTCATCAGTTCCTCAAGAGTATTTTGAGTTTCCTTGTTGACCACATAATCTTAAAGGTTGACAAAAAAATTGGTTACACGGTGTTACATTATGACCCTAAAGAGATGAACCAAAGTATGCCATGTAAATGAGAATTTTCCATTCTCAACAGAGGAAAGTAAGTATCTTCATAAATTATTTACCTGATTTCATTTTTTTCTTATTTTAGAAAATGATGATTCACCCACAGAAGGTGCTTACTACTCTACAGGAATCTGCAGGTTGATCTCTAAACTTATGTTTAAATGGAGGAAAGAGAAATTCTGGTCATGACATGCCTTATTTTGTTCAAGGAACTTCTGTGTTTTTTCCTCTCTTTCAATCTCCTAGAAACACAGAAACACTTTGCAGCAGCTCTCAGTCATAAGGATGGGATGCAGTCAGCTGAAACTGCTATCTTGTTCCTTCATAATTGGGCTTCTGTAAATTTATCCAGCGAAGCTCTCACAAAATTAGAAAGGTTTTGTAAAAGAAAGGATGAATCTTGATGAATAAACTCAATTAAAAAAAAAAAAACATGACTGAAGTTATCTTCCAAAAATTAAAGCTCCATTTGATGGATAAGAAGCTTCAGAAAATCAGGCTGACAAGGGCAGCTGAGGGTGATTAAAAATTCCAGACTGGACATCTTAAATTTATGGTAGATTACCAATGATATAACTTAAATAAAACTCTCAAAGTTATGAAGCCAATGACAAAGTTTAAGTGCAGAAGGTTATGATGAAACAAGTTATGATCCATATGCTCCTAGTGGTAGATGGCATTTTAATGTTATTGCTTAATGATACGTTTAATTTCATTTTATGTTGTTTCCCATAAAAGGGAGGAAATGGCAGTAGAAAAAATGGCTGGTTTCAACTTTTATATACTTCATGTATGCACGTCCTGAAAGCAAAACAGTACTATACCAAAAGAAATTGTCTTCAAAAGTAATAAAATATATGCTCCACAGGAGCCTTACTGAGCTTTAACAATTCTTTAAGGGAACCCAGTGGCTCATAACATTTTTAAAATAACATGTTTGCATAAAAATTACAGCCTAAAATAAGGGCACGGATGACTGAGAACTTCCCTGTATACATTCTTATTAAAAGGTAAGTTTAGGTATTTCAAGATTGATAGTACATATTTTCATAACGGGAACGAGAACTTGCAGATATAATACCTACTTATGTTACTTACAGTTAAAAAAACTATCATGACCAGATCATTGAAGCATATTTTAGTACATAAGTGATGTATATTCCTTTAAAGAATTTGTTCTCTGTACTTATCACACATGCTCAAACAGAAAAAATGGTTTGTAAGTCAGCCATCAGAAAGGTTTTCTTCACTTTCTAGGACCTTGTACCAATTCTTTTAATGAAGGGGGAGAGGGATACAGAGAACATTAAAATGCAACTTTTAAATTAATCAAAGAACTGATTCTAGAAGTTTCAGGAAATAACATTTTTTGTCAAGCTGGAGCAAAAACATTGGTAAGCTGTAAACTGTCAAAATGTGAGGGAAGGTAAATGTAAATATAAAACATGGATATACTCAACAAAAACAGGAAAATTTCTTTGCATGTGGATGAAAGAATGAAAAGAAGTATGGAAATTCCCTCTCCCCTGCTGGTTATCACAAATCAAATTACCAAGTGAAGGATTTGATAGTGTATTTCTGCTACTACTTCCATAACAAGGTTCGTTCCACTACATAGCTCTTTTCGTAAAGGGCAAAACTGGAATAATTCAGCAATTACTTTCCTGTCAAACTGCCCTCTGGTAGTGAGGTGGCTTTGGGAAGAAAATGTCACTCATGCTGTTGATGTGGAAAGCCTAGGAAAGTCACAGATTGAAAGCACTGAAGAAAAATCACGGAAAGTATAAGAAAAAATATTCCCTTATTAATTTTGTAATATTTTATTTTATGTATTATTTTATTTAAATTAAAATATTTAAATATCTAATGGCATGAAATTTTAAGAATTCATCATTGTATATCCTATCTTTTGTTTACATTTTATCTTTTCATTACTTTGATGTACAGCACAGAAGACTATGACAACTGAAACTTCACAACTATGAGAATATATTATAAATAAATAGTCCAATATAAGTGAAAATCTGTACTCTTAATGTTGACACAACCTTGTAATATTGCAGCTAGAAAGATACTTAAGAAACTCCAGATATGGTGGCTCTTTTCAGCCTTTCCCAGTGATATACTTTTTATTTTCGTTTTATCTGCTCCTCGGCCCACCTGACTCTTGTGTGATCCATTTGCTGAAATAAATGTCACACATTTTTATAGAAACTGTTTACTGGCAAAGGAAATAACTTTTATTTCATGGAAGAGAACTTATTCATTGTGAAGAAAAACAAAACTATTGTTTTTCTCTGCAATACAGGGCGTGGATATTGAAATGCATATGTATGCAAGTGCCTTTCCATAGGAAACCTTGTAAAGATAATTGAAGTAATATCCCTAACTAAATGGATCATAATGAATATGCTCTGAAAATAAAAAATAAGGTTCTACAGGTTTTTTACAGGTGTTTTTAATTTCAAGTTATGGATGACAAACAGAGTCAGTCAAGGACAGATGGCCACAGAACCAAAAATCATTGTGCCTGCCCTGCCAGGCTAGTGTTAAATTTCACAGGATGACTCAGTGAACTTGAAATGTCATGCCAGATTCTAGTAAGAAAACTATGTAAGGCTTTACAATTTATCACTGGCATCTTAAATTAATTCTGGGACTAATTAGAAAGCTTGCAGACAACCCAGAATCCAAGTGCTATCTGTTCCTATTGACTTTTTGAAATAGAAAATGAGGGCTCAGAACTAAGAATGTGTCATACCACAGTCTTTCGTTCTTGTCATTGTCAACTAAAAGCAGAAGACAGTAATGTGGGAGAGAACTCACATTTTATAATTTTCACTATTGTAGAATATGAAGGCAGACTTTGTTTGGGGTTTACTTTTTAGAATTAATCTTCTTAAAATATAATAGAAACAGGGAATAAGGCAGCTGTAAATAATTAAGGGATTTTTTTTTAAACATTTTGACAAAATTTGGTGGAGTGAAATGAAATGAAATAGAAACAATCACAATCTAATCTGGGTTATAACGAAACCATCTCTATGCTCAAATCAATTTTGCAATCATTAATAACTAATTAGCTGAAGAAAACATATTGGCTTTTTTTGTATTTGACTGTATGCTATGATCCTTACGTTTGTGATTGTGAGGGGTTATTACTTCCTAATAATGAGGTATAGGTTTTAAATCCTGTAAAGCAACCTAACTTGCCTGTTCTCTTTGTCAGAAGTTATGAGTTTTCCTCACATTGGTAGAGAATATAGTAGAGAAGCCTTTCAGTAAAAAAGTCCAAAAGCCAATCTTAACATCACTTGCACGCATTTACTTACCTGACAGATATTAGTGGGATTTTTGAATGTAGAAAAGCTTTTCAAATAGAGATGTTTAAATCCTACACCTTCTGGCTTGTTTTTGCTGCTGGTCAGTGATCTGCTTTTCAGAAGTGCCATGCATCCAGGAGTTTCATCAGCAGATGATGGAAACTCATGATCACAACTCCATGTATACAAACATAGACATCTAACTTTAAATTTATAATTTATAAAAATCTAAACTTTTCATAATTAAATAAGCTTCTGATGTTTTTTGATGTAGAAATTGTTGATGTTTTTGACAGCCACACTCCCTTGTGGGTGCTGATCACTACATCCAGAGCAGGGTTGTGTCTAAGTAAAATCTTGCAGCTGTGCTAAGCTGAGATGCAAAAGCAAGAAAACAGAAACTGGACTATTTGGAGGAATACACCAAAGTGCTTACAACTGACATCAAATGGAGCCATTAACATTCTGGATTATGTACTTTCAATTGATTTTTTCATCCTAAGATGTCCTTTTCAGTGTTTTTGCGAGAACAATGCTATGATATGTTCAGGTATTCATTTTCAGGCTTTCAAGTTATTAAACTACAAATAGTCCATCCTCTTTATCTAAGAAAAATGACAAGAAACACAACCAGTAAATGCATCACCTGTACCTGTGTCTAAGTAACCATGGGGAAAAAAAAATAAATCTTTGTGTGTCTCTGTCAAATCACTTTAAAATTTCAAGCTGAAATTGTTGTTCCATTCACAAGGAAACAAGAAAGACAATTACTGGAAAAAACCGCAGGCACTGATATTATTGTTCATGGAATGTACTGTTCAAAAGAAAATATTTTTTTTTCTTTTCTCTTTTATTCCGTTTGGCTAGACTACAATTCTGATATATACTAAAATAACCATCAAGGTGGCTTAAGGAAAGTAGAAAAAAAAGTTTTAAAACTTTATTAGGTCATTTTGTTCGTTCCTAAGGTTTCATTCTTAAAAGTGTAGCATGCAGTCATTCTCCTCCCACACTTCTCATTTACAGGGAAGATTGACTTTTCTCTAGTAACAATTCTAAGATAACCACAAAGAATTTAATAAAACATTTCATCATTTTATGTAATTCTAACAACTTTGAAAGTGTGTTGGTCACAGATAGTGACTGGCAGTTGTTTGTTTGTTTGTTTGTTTGTTTATGGGGGTTTTTTTGAGTTTTTTTATATGACGCTTTGGTTAAAGACACCTCCTCAGACTAGTATTTCAGACACCTTACTTGGCTGGCAAAGAAATTAAGGAGCAGAGGAGATGCAGCTATTTAACACCTAAAAACATCCAGTTAGGTGCAAGGCCCAGCTGCAAAATCAGATCTTGCTCCCACTAAACATAGTTTGATGGACAGACTACTATCACACATATTACTTTTCTTTTTGAAACCAGGTAGATGTGAAAAATAACTCTAAATTTAATGAGAGTAGGATCTTGTTCAGCATCAGAGGTTCCCTCTATAGCACACTTTTGGCAAGAGTAAAGAATGTGTCACACCATCCTGTGTCTGGATCTGCTAATGCTCTGTTTTCAGAGTACTGAAAATGTAGATACTGGTTGATGTTATTATATTACAGGCACCCTAACTCCAAGCCATATTCAAAGACATGAACTAGAAAACATCTTTTATTTCAAAAGCTACAGATTGCTGCTGTGTTATCCCACACACTTGAAGTCCTCAGCAAGGACAGACAAATAGATCCAGACAGAGCAGATATTTACCTCTGGTATACAATGGTAAGCTAGATGCCAAGGCCCAGTCATATATGAGCTCCAGAAACAGTAGTTCAAGGGCAAGCAAGTGATCCTAAGAAATGTGAGTATGAAAAGTGTACCTGGTAAATCCCTGCCAAAAACTGAGCATGGAACTGAGTCCTGCAGCCTTATTCTCATAACCTGTTACTAATAAAATAATCAGTGGTTGGATGTACTGACATGTAGAACCAAAGTAGAGACCTCTGGTGTCAATACCTTTTTCCTGTTAAATAGTATCACAGCTAATGGTGACTTCAGTGTTGTGGGAAGGGATTTGCAAGTCTACATTTCATGTGGTTCTAGTAAAATGAGGTATTGGTAAAAAGTAGATATTTTGAGCTTTGGCTGTAGGGATGGCTTTGACACTTAGCTGAATGACTTTTAAGAACTACTGTTCTGTTTGGAGTGTGTTTTTCCAGCAAATGTCCTCATTATCCCATTAGCACATTTTGATTTGTTTTGTGGACAGCCTTGGAGTGTGAAGAACTTAAGGAGTGCATCCAGAACACAAACAGGAGTTAAGGCCATTGGCCTGAAGTAAGATCACAAGCATACATGAACACATAAATATAATGTGTTTATGAGTTGCTCAGTAGTGACCAGTTTGCTCTGTGGATCTGCTGGTGTTGCACAGCACTGCTTGCAAATGTAGACATCTGTTGTGTCCTGGCAAGCAAGGACCCAAAACAAAGGAGGGCACCTTCCAGTTTTGAAATTCCATACAACCTCAGCAGATCACAAAAACTTTCTACTTCTTCATTCATTAAACAACTTGAAAGAATATGTTATGGGAAACACAGAAAACTGAAGTGTCACCTAACTTTAACACTGCAATTTTATTTTTGTCATTTTGTCTCTATGTTGTTTTTTGGTGAAATTATAGAAAACTTTTATGTGAAAACTCTATAGTTATGCTCTTGTTCATCCTTCAGTATCATTTCTGTAAAACACTCTTGTGTTAAGGAGACAGAAGCTGGAGAGTGGAACAAATTAATTGAACTGGTTGAGGCATAAGAGAGGTTTCCCCTCCCTTCATGTTTAATAACTAGACCTAATATGTGGTTGGTCCTCTTGCTTGTTATTGTGAACTAAAAAGTTAATCAGTGTACTCCTCCCAGAGAAATGGGAGAACTTCCTGCTGTTAGAGAATGGATACTAACAAAGCACCCTCTGACTGACTGCTGATTGTGCGCTGTTGTAGAACTATGCAGAAATGCAATCACATGCAAAATTTTTCTGTCCACTTGTCTGAAGTTCACACAATAAGTTGTTTGGTTTCTTTACACGCAAGGAAACATACTATGTATGTAACTTTAGCTAACAGATACTTATTCTATTAATTACTATTTGGTACTAGTTGCTTTCTGCTTAAAACATTCATGTGATAGATTTTTAGGAAAACCTGTAATACCAGCATTAGTATTGATTACAATCATTAATACCTTCTCTGTTGCCATTGTACCAAGAAGAGAATACATTCAGTAAACTGAGACAATAGGGTTGCAAAACCAAAGCATATATTGTGTGATTTGAATATATCATAAAATATAGAAATGTGTCTGAATTATAAAGTACAAATCCAAATCTGAATATTCTCCCTCTTAGGAAAATTTTCAAGTTATTTTGCACTGTGACACATGTTCATAAGACACTTTTTACTAAGACTGAATCATCTCATTTTTCTGGGCACATCGTTTTTATGGCTTTAGAGGTTCCTAGAGATTTGCTAGCACATATCCCTTCATAGACTAAAGTGAAATAGCTAAAGAATCCTTCTGATCTTTGATCAGAGGAATAACAGCAGACATGGACATCAATTAGACCTCTCCTAGACCTAGACTTCAGTCCTAAGAATAGGATTATTACTCAAGAAGATTGTTTGACAGTTGACATACCAAAAGTGGATTCTGTGTTGCTATTCAAGGTGATAGTTGTCTTCCTTGCATTACTCAAATTATTGATTTGTTTGCCTATCTTGATATGGGGAGTCTGGTCTAATGGAAAGAAAGTGATGTTTACATAAATTATATAAAGGAGGAAGTTGTATGTTGACCCATTCTATTTATTTGAGTTGAAGGCAAAGGCTAAAGTTTAATAAATTAGAACTGAATATTTTGACAGAGACTAATACATCTATACTTGGAGATGTACAAGCAAAGCAGAGACTATTTCATAACTGATTATAAAAGCTTAGTAAGTAATTCAAGGAGAAACAACAGGGATTCGTACAACTGTTTTTTCCCACCTTGTAGTTGGGTGAAAATTAAAAAAAACTGGATATGAAATATGGATAACTCTGGTATTATAAACACTATACTGCTGAAGGTATCAGATGTTTTTCATGTTATTGTTCAGCTGCATCAAATTCTAACCTACACTGTAGGTCACTATAGGCACTCAGTGAAAGCATAATTCTTTCCCTTTGGATGTTCATCCCTTGGGCTACTGAAATGTAGAGGTTCAGGAGAATGAGCAGCAGTAAGATTCTTCAGAAATTCTTCAGGTCTTGCCTTGCAAGAACCCACTAATAAATAAGGCCTTCTAATGCCAGTACTTCACACTGATAACATCTTTATCCATTTCATTTTCAGGATCCTTACAGTCCAACATAGAAAGATTATGGTAAGATAGACACTTTTTTAATATGAAAGTTATGTGATTTGTTTGGTTTTCTGCAGTGTTCCATGTATTATTTTTATATTCAGTGATACTTAAGAAGCTAGTGGCCATTAGTAGAATATTTTCATACATATCTGTGACAGATCCTTCATAGACAGCCTAGCCCCTCACTTCTCCAAGTTTTTTTTCTTCCTTTGCAATCCTTCAAAGACATGACACAATTTACTGCAAAAACAATAAAAATAAATAAACTTTTTGTATAATAATCAACTCTGGTTCAGCACACAGTCTTATCCACCCCACAGCCACACTGAGAGCTGTAACATGGCAGATGAAAAAGGAACAATAAGAATGAGAAATCCAGGTTCAGGAAGCAGTATCTGCATAAGCTGGCATTTCTTCCAAAAGCAGTAACATGGCCTAAGGGTAGTTATCTATATCCCTCAAGCACAGTATTCTTGAGATTCATTCAAATGAAAGCACCAACAGAATGGCTGCAGCTGGAGGAAGAGACACTCAGACTGTCATCAAGGTCCCAGCAAGTAGTGAAAAATGACAGCAGAAAGGAAACAAACCAAAAAGACATTTGCTTCCTGAGTTGCAAGTTTCACTGCCAAATCTGTAAAAGAGGTTTCATGAGAGTTTGCTTGCAGAGACAGAAGGAACTCCAGAGTCAGAACACAAGGGACAGGTACCAAGGCTTCCTCAGGGTCATAGAAGAAACTCCAAACAGAATCTGTTTGAAGATATGAGAGTTACCACTGCTCTAGATGTGTGAATTTCACAGATGCTAGACAGAGGATGCCTGTTTAAAGAGTTTGTCTAAATTTTCTATCTAGCCCCTAGAGAAATGTGATATTATGAAAGATAAAAAGCAATTTTAAGTTTTCTGCGTATTGAGATAGAGCATGCCTACATTCTCATCTACCAGGCCTGCCAAATGAAAGAGATCTGTCAGGAGAGTGGAAGATTTTGGTCTGGAGCACAGAGCAAAGCGGGGGTGGATTTTTTTCCCCCCCATTTTCCCCAAACACTTATGGTCACACCTAAATGCCTGCATAGAGAAGGATAGCATCATTTTCCAAAAAAAATGTAGGGTCCACCATCATGCCATGGCATTCTTTGCCATCTGCCATGGACCCCAAACTGCCTTCCTTTGACAGAGGTAGAAGTAGAGCCAGTGAAGCCATTCAGTGCACAAGCACATAGCTACTGACTGTGGGAGAAGGACACTTATTTGTGTCCAGCCAGGCACAAATATGCATGTACAATAAAAATTGAGGGCAAAAGAGCTAAGGTGAAACTTTCTTTCTTTTTTTCTCTCTCTCTCTTTCTTTCTTTCTATGACCACTGGATGCATTATACAGTATTCAAAAATCTGCAGGAGCTGGAAACTCATACAACACAAGAAATTACTGTGCAACTTCTGTGAAAGATGATTCTTCTCTAACTAGTTGAGCCATAAACTTTTGAAAGGGTCCCATAGAACATTCGGCAGAACATTCAGGCTGTGGTGCAAAAGTTGCTACATTAATGTTGTGGATTTTAGTAGGAAAATTAAAAAAAAAAAATTCAAATGCAACATGCCTTGGTTTGCATGTTATACCTTTTTTTTTGTTAAATTTTCACAAGTTTGAAACAGAAGGTATCAGCAGTGAAGGTGGTCTTCTACCTCCTTTTACATCATGGTACATCAGTGTGATATGAAAGATGCTGAGCTGGAAAACCTCTGGGTCATTCCAAGATATATATACACAACAGATAAGACTTCAATTTAGATAAACTGGGTAGCAGTCAGTAAAATTATTTGCAGGACTTCACAGTTTTAAAATGTAATCATCATAATCAATTTGTAAATAATTTTCCCCATAACTGACACAGACTTGATGAAATTGCTATGTGATTTTATTGATCTTTGTATAGAATGGCTTAGAGAGTTTACCTATGGCTGATTATCAAAATAAAAATTAGTGTGGGAGATTTTCTCCCACAGAAAAAATCTTCTCCTGGTTATACAGTAAGGGGATGTTCATTTAAACAATGTGCCTTTAAGAAAATCTAAAGATAATGACTCTCACTAAAATGTTCAATCTTTAATCACATATACCACTGAATATTTCCCAAACATTCAGAATTTCCTTATACTTAACAAAAGAAATGTAAAGTAACTGATTACCCTGTGGTGAAGCTTTTGAAGAAAAAAACAATTTTCCCATTATCAGAAGTAGCAGCTCTGATGACACCTGAGAGAATTATTTTTGCACAGGCCAAATGGTATAGAGGCTATTTGGGACCCTAATAAATTAAAACCAGCAGACCACCACATACTAACTCAGACATACAAAGCTATTGTCAGTGTTTGTATAGCTCTTTCTGATATCCCTTTTCAGCATTTCTTCTTCTGTAAAAGTTTAGGAAGCATTTTTTTAGCATGATACCTCTAAAATATGGTACAAAAGAGAACTCACATTTTTTAAAAACTTCCTAAAGCCACAGAAATGTAGGGCTTTGTAGATTTGACTTAAAAAGAACAATTAAGTCTGCCATGCTTAGGAAGTTCACTTTTTTTTTGTTTTATTTAGAAATTGTTCATACACACCCAATACAAGTAATAAAACATTATCTTGGCAGATTTGAAGTGCATTTGTATTACCTGGGAATTGCTCATATGCATTAAAAATTTGGCATGCCCTAGGAGCATCATTTATCTTCCCTGACAGGTAGTGGTATAATGACCATCTTGTCTTCCTTCAGAATTCAACTGACTTTAACACATACACAATCAAAATGTGAAGTTTTATTTCAATTTATTTAGCTCATGATTATGTGTGAGAGACAAAGCACCAGTGGAAGGTATTTTCTACAGCATACAACAAGTAGGGATAATCTCTACTTATTTTTAATTTGCACCTCCAAGTTCTTCCACAGAAATGAGCTGTACATTTGTCAAGATAATTATTGCTGCAGAGGATGCACTTAGAAATTTGACTAAAATATATGTATGAGTGGTAAGAGAAGAAAACTCGCTCTCTATCTTTTTAGAGAAGTATGGCAAGATACAGGAAACAAAACATCCCTTTTTGGCCTTTTTATTAGCTCAGATTTTGTTATATATGCAAACATAAAACCTTAAAAGGAAGGTCCCTGCAAAGTTAAAATTCATCTGGTAACAATTAAGATATAGATTCCAACTCAGTTCTTCTCGGTGGACTCCATTTTTTTTCCCAACTTTATGTCAATGCTGTTCAGCCAATCTCCCCAACAAGGAATTATTCCCAGTCTTCTTATAATAATGAGCCACCTGAAAAGCAAGTCTGCAAAATCCAAAGTTGATTAATTCGGTTTCCTACCTGATTAACTGTCCCATCTCCCCTGACTGATTACAAAGGGAGCCTATAGCAACAGAAAAGTTATTGTTCCCCAGCCAGATGAGTCTTAGAAACTATTCTATGACAACTGTCATAGAACAACAATCACTTACAAGGTGACAACCAAAGGAAATTCAAAGCCTTGAATTATATACTAAATAATTAAATGCCAGCTGCAAATTCCAGATATGGAGCAGTGACTGTACACTACCTTAAATCCATCCAGAATCCCTTGGAGACATATACCTGTACCTGCACTGTATACATAAGAGATCCAGAGCCTTTGGACTGTGTAGCATTTAGTTTGTGTGTGAACTAACTGTGCAATGTGTGAACAGCAAAACTGACACTGCTGAGAGTTCCCACAGACAAAGGAAAGTCATCTAGTAACTCCCAGAAGCTCCTCCGAGGCTATTTGATGCCCTGAGATACAGATAAATAAAAGGGTGTACTCACAATTCACTGCATGAGCTAATTAAAAATTAAAAAAAAAAAAAATAGAAGCTGAGAAACCCAGATGTATGGCCATATTTGTCTGTGACTATGAAAAACATGAGCTTGAACTTCATGTTGTATACCACAAAGATTGTAGCAGATGTTTTGTCAGAAATAAAGGATGTTTAAAATCCTTAGAATTTTTTACAAAAAGCGTCCCCAGTCCCCAAGGGGGACACTTGGCAAAAATGCCAAGACCATTTCCTAGAAAGTATTTACATTGGCAATAAATACCAGACAACAGCACTGGACTATGCTTCCAGAGTTAACGCAAATTGCAGCTCAGTGGACACAGCTGTCAAGTGGGGGTGGAGGGGAAAGGGCTCTCATCTCCTCAGAGCAATTATCACTTACCCAACAGAAAAAAAATGACCATGACCAGGACTTTCTGATGATTTCTGTGTTCCTTTACACCACCCCAAAAATGAAATAATCAGAACTTTTCAACATTTTCCATTAAACTATAGCTAAACTCCTATACTAAAATGTAACATTGCTTGTGCTGATTAAAAAAATAGTCAAACTATCTTATGGCAGATCAAATCAGATTAATGTTAATCTCTGTACTTGACTGTAGAGTTATTTCCAGTGGGAATTTTATGTGAATTCCTACTCAAATGGGGTAGATTTTATCTAAAATTTTCATTATAACTGTATATAGCCACTACTTTTCTATTAATAATATTACTGTTTCTATTATTACATTTTAATAAAAGAACAGATAACCTATCTTCCTGTTAGTTACATGGTAGAAATAAAATTTAGCTACTTTTTCATAAGTGCAAGAGCGTAAGTCATTCATTTATAGTGCTTTTGCAATAAGTAACAGTTAAAAGGCTCTTTGAGTTAATAAGGCTGGATTCTACTGCTGTTTCAAGTGTAGCCTCAGGCAAATCATTTCACCTCTCCAAGCCTTTCAATTTCCACCCAGAAAGAGGGGTTGTTAATACTTATCTGCCTCAGAGGTGGTATTAGGCTTAATTCCTTACTGTTTATAAAAGAGCTGATAAACATCTAGTTTCCCAGATACACTCTCCATTATCACTAATGGATTAGATCCCATCCGAGACACTATATGAGTTCAAGTTCTTTATGACATTCTCATTTAACTGGAGCTAAACAACTGTGACTCTCAAGTGCAAAATATCAGCTAAGACTTTCCTTTTTATTTTTAGCCTGGAAAAAAAATTATGAACTTTCAATGGATATCTCTCAAGAAAATGTTGTTCCTAACAAATAATTCATTATTTTTTGTCTACATGCTGATCCTTACAAAAAAATAGCACATATATCTTCACTTTTATGAAGTTTATCATTATTCATAATATGAACCATGTCAAACAGAGTAAATGAAAGATATATTGTTGTGTCTACAATACAGGCTGTCATCTTGACAAGAGGAGATAATGGTACAAAAAGAATTTATTGAGGTGAAACTGTAGCACACAAATTAATCTCCTGTTTCCCCAAAATATACAAATATTACATTAGTGCTTAGCATTTCTTAGAGACAATGCCCTGCATGAATTAATTTCTAATTATCATGTGATGTCATGACACCAAAATGAAGGAGTGGGATTCAACCACCTCATAAACTAGAGACCTGTGATTTATCCACAAGTGCAGGACTCAAAATGAAAAGAAATGTGTGTGTGTGGTTTCAAGCACAGTAGGAAGGAGCATAGTATTGGACTTAGAAGCTAGCAGAAGTATCAGATTTCCTTCAAAGGAGAGAAATCATGCTGAATTTGAGGGAATTCAAGCCTTTGAGAGGAATACTCTATGACAGCAAGGAGCCGACAGCCATAGAAAACAAAATTTAACAGAGGATGTTGAGGTCTAATCAACTCACAAACTTGTAGACAGCTGTCTGTGTTCCCTGGCCTCTGAGTAAATGTTCCCCAGCAAATGGGTCCTCCAGTATACCACGGCACCACAGCAGCTCCAGGGAGGCTCTGAGTTCAGCCATAGGCCAGCAAAACCACAAGATCAGTAAGATTCAACTTTCTTCTTTGAGGAGCAAGCTTTCTGGTTCTTGCTCTCAAAATTTTGTATGAACTATGATAAAGTATGTTCTGTCAAGTATGGATAAAATCTTCTTACCTGAGAAACAGACAATAGGACAAATGTTTCCATCTTGCTACAAGTAAATACAATAGCTTGGGAGTCACATTTGTCTGCTGTGCTTGCAGATCCTCAGAGGGCTGATAGTGAGTTGCTACAAACACGTGGAAATATCTATCTCAGAATTTAAATATAAAGATTTAACCATTGGCTTTAGGCAGAAGTCCTCTTCCCCCTTTGCAAAGAAGATTGCTGTGGAGCCAAGAGATAAAGTGAATAGATTTTGTTCATTTAAGAATTCACTGCAGATAAATCTTAGTCTACTGAATAACTTCATGCCTGGATCATGAGACAGAGAAGGCAAATTTATTTTAAAGGCATTTTTGGGGCACTTCCATGTTGCCTTCAGCAAGGCAGACACGCTGCTTCAGGAACAGCATGGTGGCCTTCCCTGGCCACTCAGTCCAAACTGCACACAACATCAATGTGATGGATGGCAGAAATGGTGTTTATTGCTGGAGAATTTGACATTTTATAACCTAGGTTCACAGTGTTACTCCCATCTGCTTTCATCACAGCTAGGTGCTATTGGCTAATTGCAGGAGGCATTACCATACACTATGGAGGAGGAGGGTGACTATCTTTCTGTTACATCCCGATATCTTCTGAGTGCTGGGCCCTAGCTTCCCCATACTTCCAAATGGGCATTTACTAAAAAAAATGTGCATTTTACTAAAAATATGTGCATTTTACTAAAAAATTAAACAACAATGAACACTCAGACAGCCTTGTCCAAACCTGTTCAAACACCATCAGCTACACAGCAAACACCTCGAAATGTCCAGATAAAGTTATAGATATTTATCAAGAGTGGACCCAGGCTTTCCTCATCAGCATTCAAAGTAATTTTCTACTTTATGAACCCACAAAAATGTACTGAGCTATGGCCAGAACACATTAGCAACCCTGTGCACACTGTATTGGTTAAATGACAGACACACTCACACAAATTGCCTCCAGATATTCAACAAAAGAATGGTGGGGTTAGAAAATCAGCAGGATCTGGACATACTTTGCATGTAGCCTCTGCTAGAGGGACTGCTTCACTGAGGCATAATCACATACTTAATATGTATTGTTCAGTTCAGTTCATTATTGTTTAAATTACTCAGGTTTTTTAAACGGAACAAACTATTTTTCTAAACTTTTCCTTCCTTCATTGTAAGAGGATATATCTGTCTTTCTCTTCTTGATCTACTACCAGAAATCATGGCAGGACTATATAGACTTGAGTAATTCAATCTGGGACCTCACTTTACTCTGGGTAGCAAGGGTTAATTGGACTGTGGTTTCCAGCTGACTGAAACACCATCTGGTCTCTGATCCAGTCCTGGACCTGTCAGGTACATTTGGATCACCATGACCTCTTGTAAACAGGACAACTGCAAGGAGTAATTGCTAAAGAATAATGCAGGTTAACTCTAACTCTGAAATAAAGCCCTACTCATAAGACAGCCTTACTGGATTTAATTTTCATTTTTTTCGTACATGGTTCACTGAGACTAATCTGCCTACTATGAAGGATGTGTATCTCAGAGAAACAAAATGTCAGTCAGAATCTATTGTTTCTTTCTATTTTTTCCTGAAATCTACTATACTCAAACTCTTATTATGAGAAAAAAAAGGATCATCTAGTAGATACAAAGTCAAATGTAAAATCTGTGGCCTTACACTAGGAATTGCAAAATTACCATCATCATTGGAAGCGGTGTCTCTGAGATGCACAGATGTGGTTTTCCACATTCTTTTCCAAGACTTTTCATTACAAGATTCAGCATTGCATTATGTGGTCATGCCAAAGAGGAATAAATTAATGTTAGCTTAATCCTGGAAAGACGATATAAAGGAGCCACTGGTTTCTTGCTCTCCTCTTTATCCCACACAAAGCTGATATCAGTATGCTGTCTCAGCTGAACTTGTGTGTAAACTGAGGGAAAAAAGACCATAAATAAAAAGCTTCCACTTCATAATTTTTTTATTATTATTATTATTATTAATTACTTGTATCCTGTTCAGAGAATGTTGTCAGATTATTCAGGAATACAACAAGGAAGATTAAGATCCACTTGGAATTGAACGTGGCAAGGGATATCTAGGACAAGAAGAGCTTCTTCAGATACATCAGTAAAAGGAAGACTAGGGAAAAGGCAGGCCTACTGCTGAGTGAGGGAGCTATGTTTCATGATCGAGGAGCAAGTTCATTCACACTTTTTTTGGTATGGAATAAAGAATTATTTTTTGAAATGGATAATGTCAGCATGGAAGATGTGCGAGTCCTTTTAAATCTCATCTGGTTTTAATGTTTTCCAGAGTGGACACAATCTGAGTTATAACAAATACTAACCTCAGAGTTCAAAGCAGTCTCATGGAGAAAGAAGCTGCAGTGCCACTTCAGATAAAGACCCCTGACCAAACCTAGCACAGAGGCAGTCCTTCGAGCTCTGGACTCCAGAGATTGCTTGGAATCATTTCTCATCCAAACATCATGTAGGTATATACAATACCTACAGCAGTTAACTCCTGCTCTGAGATTTTAATTTTCCTCATTAAGTAATCTAATCTGTGGATGGGCCAACAGTGCCAAGTGCTAGAGTACTGAAACTCAGACAAATGGCACAAAGTTGCTTTTAAGCTAATCTCTGGCCTTTGCATTCTGTTTGGTTTTGCTCTACTGTACCTGCTCTTAGTCAAGCACAATGATGATGCATTGAATCTAGTCTGGTTTATTTTTACCTGAAAAGATGCAGCTAGCTTTAGAAAAAGTTTAAAATTTTCATCAAGGAAGACTGAATCCATCAAAGCACTCTGTTTCCCATCTGCTAACTGGATTCTCATGAAGATAGCAAAAAAACATCCCCATTGTATACTTCTAATGTATTTCTTATCACAAAGAAGCAAAGTTTTTGCACTGACTTAGCATTCCTTTTTATTTTTTTTTCAGAGCAAGGACTCTGATTTCCATTCCAATCACATTTTCTATTTAATGAAAAATATTTTCACAATGTTCCAACTAATAACTGATTAAACTAGCATCAGAAACATAATTTTTTGTTTATTAGTTTCTTTCCTGACATCCAATGACTTTGCAGACATAAGGTACTCTACCTTCTTTTGAAATGACATTATTCATGAGTATGCGCTTCTGCTTGTAATTTAAATACCCAAGACTCCTAATTTTTTTATTTTTTTTTCAAATGGCATCTGTATTACAGTTTGTTTTGGGGGCATTTTTCATATCAGTAGAGTGAGATTAACATTTACATTTGTCATGAACTACTGAAGAGAGAGCAGGAACACAGTGTTGATAGCAGTTTTCAATTTCCATCATACCAGCCTCAGAGCTCCTGCTGACACTGTAACACTAACTCAAATATTAACATAAAATATTAAAAATACTATATGGATGCTGGTTGTGAATACTTGCTGAGAATGCTGAAGAGGCATTTTGCTCACAATAAATATTTAGAATATTGTATGAAATGTCATGAACATTAGCTGCAAAATAGAGCTTTCAACAGACCATTGAAGTTGTGGCAAAACCTTCCACTTAGAAAAAACAGATTAGAAGGCAGCAATAGTTTTCACTTAAGTGGCCTGATTCTTCACTGCAGTGAACTTTGAATAGAAATTCATACCTTGCCAGTAAGGCTGGCTTATTGCAAAGGGAAGATTCTCAAAGACAGAAACTGTCAAATGACACAGGGTGAAGGAGAACCCAACAGAAAGGCTTTGCAAGGATGGTTTTGTGATTAAGGTGTTAGAACAAGACTTGCACTAAATACCATGTTGTTTCTGAACACAGACAAGCCTCTTAGGCTTAAATCCTGGTCTCACTGAAGTTTAAAGGAAAACTTCCTTTTATATCTGATGGAAAAAATGGTCTTTAAAACACAACTCATTTTAAATGTGTTGACATAATAAGGGTCAATAAGAAGGTTAAAAGATGCACATTTTTTTACTCAGTTGTCATGGTTTTAAAGCAGTAACTAAAAAATTACTAGAAAACTTACTTATTTCTTGCTGTGAGATATGGATTAGAAAAAGAGCAAAACAGGCTTAAAACTTAAAAGGAATAAAGAAAGTTTATTAGCAAAACTACAATAAAAAGAACACAGAATAAAACACCTGAAAATCCCTTTATCCCCCACTACCCAACCATTTCCTTGTTCACATGACAACATAGAGACAAAAAACTTTGGAACTTTGGTGTTTAAAACAGTCCCAATTCCTGCTAGAGTCTTTTCATCAGCCTTTGTAGAGAAACAGAAGTCTTCTTCTGCTAATCTATGGAGCTTCTCACAAGAAAACTATTTCTGTTATAGCTTTCTATTTTTCTGATGCCAGCTGCCTGGAAATCTGTCATCAGTTCACTTCTCCCATTTCACATCACTCTGAGGTGTGTATGGGTCATGAGTCTAGGGATGTCATTTTTAAGGATGAGTTATTCAAAGACAAAAGTTCTCTTCATCTCTCTCTGTGAGCTTCCTGGAAACAGAAGTTTTCTCATTGCCTCTCAAGGCCTCAAATCTTCAACTATTACTTTTCCCCACTCCGTTCCAGCACCTCACTGTATCATAATTACTCCACCTTTTGCTCAAAATCCACACTTTGAACAATCCATTCCTCCCAATATACTCCATCATGAATTAAAGGAATTTTTTCAGAACACTATTCTCCATCTCCATAGCTTTAACAGAAAAAT